>NW_026900006.1:0-13459 GCF_033153095.1 Gastrolobium bilobum | reverse complement strand
TCACTACAAGGAAAAGAAGTTTTCAAGACATCCTCTAGTGTGAACAGAAAGCTGAGATTTAAGGAGAATGCGACACCTCAGCTAATTTTCAAAAGTTTTTTTTACATTAAAACGGAAAGAATCCTCTAGTGTGAACAGAAAATCAAACATACATATTTTGTTCACTGCATGGAAAAGAAGTAAGTTTTCAAGACATCCTCTAGTGTGAACAGAAAGCTGAGATTTAAGGAAGTTTTTTTTTCATTAAAATGGAAAGAATCCTCTAGTGTGAACAGAAATTCAAACATACATATTTTGTTCACTGCATGGAAAAGAAGTAAGTTTTCAAGACATCCTCTAGTGTGAACAGAAAGCTGAGATTTAAGGAGAATGCGACACCTCAGCTAATTTTCAAAAGTTTTTTTTTCATTAAAATGGAAAGAATCCTCTAGTGTGAACAGAAATTCAAACATACATATTTTGTTCACTGCATGGAAAAGAAGTAAGTTTTCAAGACATCCTCTAGTGTGAACAGAAAGCTGAGATTTAAGGAGAATGCGACACCTCAGCTAATTTTCAAAAGTTTTTTTTCATTAAAATGGAAAGAATCCTCTAGTGTGAACAGAAATTCAAACATACATATTTTGTTCACTACATGGAAAAGAAGTAAGTTTTCAAGACGTCCTCTAGTGTGAACAGAAAGCTGAGATTTAAGGAGAATGCGACACCTCAGCTAATTTTCAAAAGTTTTTTTTACATTAAAACGGAAAGAATCCTCTAGTGTGAACAGAAATTCAAACATACATATTTTGTTCACTGCATGGAAAAGAAGTAAGTTTTCAAGACATCCTCTAGTGTGAACAGAAAGTTGAGATTTAAGGAGAATGCGACACCTCAGCTAATTTTCAAAAGTTTTTTTTACATTAAAACGGAAAGAATCCTCTAGTGTGAACAGAAATTCAAACATACATATTTTGTTCACTATATGGAAAAGAAGTAAGTTTTCAAGACATCCTCTAGTGTGAACAGAAAGCTGAGATTTAAGGAGAATGCGACACCTCAGCTAATTTTCAAAAGTTTTTTTTACATTAAAACGGAAAGAATCCTCTAGTGTGAACAGAAATTCAAACATACATATTTTGTTCACTGCATGGAAAAGAAGTAAGTTTTCAAGACATCCTCTAGTGTGAACAGAAAGCTGAGATTTAAGGAGAATGCGACACCTCAGCTAATTTTCAAAAGTTTTTTTTTCATTAAAATGGAAAGAATCCTCTAGTGTGAACAGAAATTCAAACATACATATTTTGTTCACTGCATGGAAAAGAAGTAAGTTTTCAAGACATCCTCTAGTGTGAACAGAAAGCTGAGATTTAAGGAGAATGCGACACCTCAGCTAATTTTCAAAAGTTTTTTTTACATTAAAACGGAAAGAATCCTCTAGTGTGAACAGAAATTCAAACATACATATTTTGTTCACTACATGGAAAAGAAGTAAGTTTTCAAGACATCCTCTAGTGTGAACAGAAAGTTGAGATTTAAGGAGAATGCGACACCTCAGCTAATTTTCAAAAGTTTTTTTTACATTAAAACGGAAAGAATCCTCTAGTGTGAACAGAAATTCAAACATACATATTTTGTTCACTATATCGAAAATAAGTAAGTTTTCAAGACATCCTCTAGCGTGAACAGAAAGCTGAGATTGAAGGAGAATGCGACACCTCAGTTAATTTTCAAAAGTTTTTTTTACATTAAAACGGAAAGAATCCTCTAGTGTGAACAGAAATTCAAACATACATATTTTGTTCACTGCATGGAAAAGAAGTAAGTTTTCAAGACATCCTTTAGTGTGAACAGAAAGCTGAGATTTAAGGAGAATGCGACACCTCAGCTAATTTTCAAAAGTTTTTTTTTCATTAAAATGGAAAGAATCCTCTATGTGAACAGAAATTCAAACATACATATTTTGTTCACTGCATGGAAAAGAAGTAAGTTTTCAAGACATCCTCTAGTGTGAACAGAAAGCTGAGATTTAAGGAGAATGCGACACCTCAGCTAATTTTCAAAAGTTTTTTTTACATTAAAACGGAAAGAATCCTCTAGTGTGAACAGAAATTCAAACATACATATTTTGTTCACTACATGGAAAAGAAGTAAGTTTTCAAGACATCCTCTAGTGTGAACAGAAAGTTGAGATTTAAGGAGAATGCGACACCTCAGCTAATTTTCAAAAGTTTTTTTTACATTAAAACGGAAAGAATCCTCTAGTGTGAACAGAAATTCAAACATACATATTTTGTTCACTATATCGAAAATAAGTAAGTTTTCAAGACATCCTCTAGCGTGAACAGAAAGCTGAGATTGAAGGAGAATGCGACACCTCAGTTAATTTTCAAAAGTTTTTTTTACATTAAAACGGAAAGAATCCTCTAGTGTGAACAGAAATTCAAACATACATATTTTGTTCACTGCATGGAAAAGAAGTAAGTTTTCAAGACATCCTTTAGTGTGAACAGAAAGCTGAGATTTAAGGAGAATGCGACACCTCAGCTAATTTTCAAAAGTTTTTTTTACATTAAAACGGAAAGAATCCTCTAGTGTGAACAGAAATTCAAACATACATATTTTGTTCACTGCATGGAAAAGAAGTAAGTTTTCAAGACATCCTCTAGTGTGAACAGAAAGCTGAGATTTAAGGAGAATGCGACACCTCAGCTAATTTTCAAAAGTTTTTTTTACATTAAAACGGAAAGAATCCTCTAGTGTGAACAGAAATTCAAACATACATATTTTGTTCACTGCATGGAAAAGAAGTAAGTTTTCAAGACATCCTCTAGTGTGAACAGAAAGCTGAGATTTAAGGAGAATGCGACACCTCAGCTAATTTTCAAAAGTTTTTTTTACATTAAAACGGAAAGAATCCTCTAGTGTGAACAGAAATTCAAACATACATATTTTGTTCACTGCATGGAAAAGAAGTAAGTTTTCAAGACATCCTCTAGTGTGAACAGAAAGTTGAGATTTAAGGAGAATGCGACACCTCAGCTAATTTTCAAAAGTTTTTTTTACATTAAAACGGAAAGAATCCTCTAGTGTGAACAGAAATTCAAACATACATATTTTGTTCACTACATGGAAAAGAAGTTTTTCAAGACATCCTCTAGTGTGAACAGAAAGCTGAGATTTAAGGAGAATGCGACACCTCAGCTAATTTTCAAAAGTTTTTTTTACATTAAAACGGAAAGAATCCTCTAGTGTGAACAGAAATTCAAACATACATATTTTGTTCACTGCATGGAAAAGAAGTAAGTTTTCAAGACATCCTCTAGTGTGAACAGAAAGCTGAGATTTAAGGAGAATGCGACACCTCAGCTAATTTTCAAAAGTTTTTTTTACATTAAAACGGAAAGAATCCTCTAGTGTGAACAGAAATTCAAACATACATATTTTGTTCACTGCATGGAAAAGAAGTAAGTTTTCAAGACATCCTCTAGTGTGAACAGAAAGCTGAGATTTAAGGAGAATGCGACACCTCAGCTAATTTTCAAAAGTTTTTTTTACATTAAAACGGAAAGAATCCTCTAGTGTGAACAGAAATTCAAACATACATATTTTGTTCACTGCATGGAAAAGAAGTAAGTTTTCAAGACATCCTCTAGTGTGAACAGAAAGTTGAGATTTAAGGAGAATGCGACACCTCAGCTAATTTTCAAAAGTTTTTTTTACATTAAAACGGAAAGAATCCTCTAGTGTGAACAGAAATTCAAACATACATATTTTGTTCACTGCATGGAAAAGAAGTAAGTTTTCAAGACATCCTCTAGTGTGAACAGAAAGCTGAGATTTAAGGAGAATGCGACACCTCAGCTAATTTTCAAAAGTTTTTTTTACATTAAAACGGAAAGAATCCTCTAGTGTGAACAGAAATTCAAACATACATATTTTGTTCACTGCATGGAAAAGAAGTAAGTTTTCAAGACATCCTCTAGTGTGAACAGAAAGCTGAGATTTAAGGAGAATGCGACACCTCAGCTAATTTTCAAAAGTTTTTTTTACATTAAAACGGAAAGAATCCTCTAGTGTGAACAGAAATTCAAACATACATATTTTGTTCACTGCATGGAAAAGAAGTAAGTTTTCAAGACATCCTCTAGTGTGAACAGAAAGCTGAGATTTAAGGAGAATGCGACACCTCAGCTAATTTTCAAAAGTTTTTTTTTCACTACAAGGAAAAGAAGTTTTCAAGACATCCTCTAGTGTGAACAGAAAGCTGAGATTTAAGGAGAATGCGACACCTCAGCTAATTTTCAAAAGTTTTTTTTACATTAAAACGGAAAGAATCCTCTAGTGTGAACAGAAATTCAAACATACATATTTTGTTCACTGCATGGAAAAGAAGTAAGTTTTCAAGACATCCTCTAGTGTGAACAGAAAGCTGAGATTTAAGGAGAATGCGACACCTCAGCTAATTTTCAAAAGTTTTTTTTTCATTAAAATGGAAAGAATCCTCTAGTGTGAACAGAAATTCAAACATACATATTTTGTTCACTACAAGGAAAAGAAGTTTTTTTTTTCAAGACATCCTCTAGTGTGAACAGAAAGCTGAGATTTAAGGAGAATGCGACACCTCAGCTAATTTTCAAAAGTTTTTTTTACATTAAAACGGAAAGAATCCTCTAGTGTGAACAGAAATTCAAACATACATATTTTGTTCACTGCATGGAAAAGAAGTAAGTTTTCAAGACATCCTCTAGTGTGAACAGAAAGCTGAGATTTAAGGAGAATGCGACACCTCAGCTAATTTTCAAAAGTTTTTTTTACATTAAAACGGAAAGAATCCTCTAGTGTGAACAGAAATTCAAACATACATATTTTGTTCACTGCATGGAAAAGAAGTAAGTTTTCAAGACATCCTCTAGTGTGAACAGAAAGCTGAGATTTAAGGAGAATGCGACACCTCAGCTAATTTTCAAAAGTTTTTTTTTCATTAAAATGGAAAGAATCCTCTAGTGTGAACAGAAATTCAAACATACATATTTTGTTCACTGCATGGAAAAGAAGTAAGTTTTCAAGACATCCTCTAGTGTGAACAGAAAGCTGAGATTTAAGGAGAATGCGACACCTCAGCTAATTTTCAAAAGTTTTTATTTCATTAAAACGGAAAGAATCCTCTAGTGTGAACAGAAATTCAAACATACATATTTTGTTCACTGCATGGAAAAGAAGTAAGTTTTCAAGACATCCTCTAGTGTGAACAGAAAGCTGAGATTTAAGGAGAATGCGACACCTCAGCTAATTTTCAAAAGTTTTTTTTACATTAAAACGGAAAGAATCCTCTAGTGTGAACAGAAATTCAAACATACATATTTTGTTCACTACATGGAAAAGAAGTAAGTTTTCAAGACATCCTCTAGTGTGAACAGAAAGTTGAGATTTAAGGAGAATGCGACACCTCAGCTAATTTTCAAAAGTTTTTTTTACATTAAAACGGAAAGAATCCTCTAGTGTGAACAGAAATTCAAACATACATATTTTGTTCACTATATCGAAAATAAGTAAGTTTTCAAGACATCCTCTAGCGTGAACAGAAAGCTGAGATTGAAGGAGAATGCGACACCTCAGTTAATTTTCAAAAGTTTTTTTTACATTAAAACGGAAAGAATCCTCTAGTGTGAACAGAAATTCAAACATACATATTTTGTTCACTGCATGGAAAAGAAGTAAGTTTTCAAGACATCCTTTAGTGTGAACAGAAAGCTGAGATTTAAGGAGAATGCGACACCTCAGCTAATTTTCAAAAGTTTTTTTTTCATTAAAATGGAAAGAATCCTCTATGTGAACAGAAATTCAAACATACATATTTTGTTCACTGCATGGAAAAGAAGTAAGTTTTCAAGACATCCTCTAGTGTGAACAGAAAGCTGAGATTTAAGGAGAATGCGACACCTCAGCTAATTTTCAAAAGTTTTTTTTACATTAAAACGGAAAGAATCCTCTAGTGTGAACAGAAATTCAAACATACATATTTTGTTCACTGCATGGAAAAGAAGTAAGTTTTCAAGACATCCTCTAGTGTGAACAGAAAGCTGAGATTTAAGGAGAATGCGACACCTCAGCTAATTTTCAAAAGTTTTTTTTACATTAAAACGGAAAGAATCCTCTAGTGTGAACAGAAATTCAAACATACATATTTTGTTCACTCCATGGAAAAGAAGTAAGTTTTCAAGACATCCTCTAGTGTGAACAGAAAGTTGAGATTTAAGGAGAATGCGACACCTCAGCTAATTTTCAAAAGTTTTTTTTACATTAAAACGGAAAGAATCCTCTAGTGTGAACAGAAATTCAAACATACATATTTTGATCACTACAAGGAAAAGAAGTTTTCAAGACATCCTCTAGTGTGAACAGAAAGCTGAGATTTAAGGAGAATGCGACACCTCAGGTAATTTTCAAAAGTTTTTTTTACATTAAAACGGAAAGAATCCTCTAGTGTGAACAGAAATTCAAACATACATATTTTGTTCACTGCATGGAAAAGAAGTAAGTTTTCAAGACATCCTCTAGTGTGAACAGAAAGCTGAGATTTAAGGAGAATGCGACACCTCAGCTAATTTTCAAAAGTTTTTTTTTCATTAAAATGGAAAGAATCCTCTAGTGTGAACAGAAATTCAAACATACATATTTTGTTCACTGCATGGAAAAGAAGTAAGTTTTCAAGACATCCTCTAGTGTGAACAGAAAGCTGAGATTTAAGGAGAATGCGACACCTCAGCTAATTTTCAAAAGTTTTTTTTACATTAAAACGGAAAGAATCCTCTAGTGTGAACAGAAATTCAAACATACATATTTTGTTCACTGCATGGAAAAGAAGTAAGTTTTCAAGACATCCTCTAGTGTGAACAGAAAGCTGAGATTTAAGGAGAATGCGACACCTCAGCTAATTTTCAAAAGTTTTTTTTACATTAAAACGGAAAGAATCCTCTAGTGTGAACAGAAATTCAAACATACATATTTTGTTCACTGCATGGAAAAGAAGTAAGTTTTCAAGACATCCTCTAGTGTGAACAGAAAGTTGAGATTTAAGGAGAATGCGACACCTCAGCTAATTTTCAAAAGTTTTTTTTACATTAAAACGGAAAGAATCCTCTAGTGTGAACAGAAATTCAAACATACATATTTTGTTCACTACATGGAAAAGAAGTAAGTTTTCAAGACATCCTCTAGTGTGAACAGAAAGCTGAGATTTAAGGAGAATGCGACACCTCAGCTAATTTTCAAAAGTTTTTTTTACATTAAAACGGAAAGAATCCTCTAGTGTGAACAGAAATTCAAACATACATATTTTGTTCACTGCATGGAAAAGAAGTAAGTTTTCAAGACATCCTCTAGTGTGAACAGAAAGCTGAGATTTAAGGAGAATGCGACACCTCAGCTAATTTTCAAAAGTTTTTTTTACATTAAAACGGAAAGAATCCTCTAGTGTGAACAGAAATTCAAACATACATATTTTGTTCACTACATGGAAAAGAAGTAAGTTTTCAAGACATCCTCTAGTGTGAACAGAAAGTTGAGATTTAAGGAGAATGTGTCACCTCAGCTAATTTTCAAAAGTTTTTTTTACATTAAAACGGAAAGAATCCTCTAGTGTGAACAGAAATTCAAACATACATATTTTGTTCACTATATCGAAAATAAGTAAGTTTTCAAGACATCCTCTAGCGTGAACAGAAAGCTGAGATTGAAGGAGAATGCGACACCTCAGTTAATTTTCAAAAGTTTTTTTTACATTAAAACGGAAAGAATCCTCTAGTGTGAACAGAAATTCAAACATACATATTTTGTTCACTGCATGGAAAAGAAGTAAGTTTTCAAGACATCCTTTAGTGTGAACAGAAAGCTGAGATTTAAGGAGAATGCGACACCTCAGCTAATTTTCAAAAGTTTTTTTTTCATTAAAATGGAAAGAATCCTCTATGTGAACAGAAATTCAAACATACATATTTTGTTCACTGCATGGAAAAGAAGTAAGTTTTCAAGACATCCTCTAGTGTGAACAGAAAGCTGAGATTTAAGGAGAATGCGACACCTCAGCTAATTTTCAAAAGTTTTTTTTACATTAAAACGGAAAGAATCCTCTAGTGTGAACAGAAATTCAAACATACATATTTTGTTCACTGCATGGAAAAGAAGTAAGTTTTCAAGACATCCTCTAGTGTGAACAGAAAGCTGAGATTTAAGGAGAATGCGACACCTCAGCTAATTTTCAAAAGTTTTTTTTACATTAAAACGGAAAGAATCCTCTAGTGTGAACAGAAATTCAAACATACATATTTTGTTCACTGCATGGAAAAGAAGTAAGTTTTCAAGACATCCTCTAGTGTGAACAGAAAGTTGAGATTTAAGGAGAATGCGACACCTCAGCTAATTTTCAAAAGTTTTTTTTACATTAAAACGGAAAGAATCCTCTAGTGTGAACAGAAATTCAAACATACATATTTTGTTCACTACAAGGAAAAGAAGTTTTCAAGACATCCTCTAGTGTGAACAGAAAGCTGAGATTTAAGGAGAATGCGACACCTCAGGTAATTTTCAAAAGTTTTTTTTTCATTAAAATGGAAAGAATCCTCTATGTGAACAGAAATTCAAACATACATATTTTGTTCACTGCATGGAAAAGAAGTAAGTTTTCAAGACATCCTCTAGTGTGAACAGAAAGCTGAGATTTAAGGAGAATGCGACACCTCAGCTAATTTTCAAAAGTTTTTTTTACATTAAAACGGAAAGAATCCTCTAGTGTGAACAGAAATTCAAACATACATATTTTGTTCACTACATGGAAAAGAAGTAAGTTTTCAAGACATCCTCTAGTGTGAACAGAAAGTTGAGATTTAAGGAGAATGCGACACCTCAGCTAATTTTCAAAAGTTTTTTTTACATTAAAACGGAAAGAATCCTCTAGTGTGAACAGAAATTCAAACATACATATTTTGTTCACTATATCGAAAATAAGTAAGTTTTCAAGACATCCTCTAGCGTGAACAGAAAGCTGAGATTGAAGGAGAATGCGACACCTCAGTTAATTTTCAAAAGTTTTTTTTACATTAAAACGGAAAGAATCCTCTAGTGTGAACAGAAATTCAAACATACATATTTTGTTCACTGCATGGAAAAGAAGTAAGTTTTCAAGACATCCTTTAGTGTGAACAGAAAGCTGAGATTTAAGGAGAATGCGACACCTCAGCTAATTTTCAAAAGTTTTTTTTTCATTAAAATGGAAAGAATCCTCTATGTGAACAGAAATTCAAACATACATATTTTGTTCACTGCATGGAAAAGAAGTAAGTTTTCAAGACATCCTCTAGTGTGAACAGAAAGCTGAGATTTAAGGAGAATGCGACACCTCAGCTAATTTTCAAAAGTTTTTTTTACATTAAAACGGAAAGAATCCTCTAGTGTGAACAGAAATTCAAACATACATATTTTGTTCACTGCATGGAAAAGAAGTAAGTTTTCAAGACATCCTCTAGTGTGAACAGAAAGCTGAGATTTAAGGAGAATGCGACACCTCAGCTAATTTTCAAAAGTTTTTTTTACATTAAAACGGAAAGAATCCTCTAGTGTGAACAGAAATTCAAACATACATATTTTGTTCACTCCATGGAAAAGAAGTAAGTTTTCAAGACATCCTCTAGTGTGAACAGAAAGTTGAGATTTAAGGAGAATGCGACACCTCAGCTAATTTTCAAAAGTTTTTTTTACATTAAAACGGAAAGAATCCTCTAGTGTGAACAGAAATTCAAACATACATATTTTGATCACTACAAGGAAAAGAAGTTTTCAAGACATCCTCTAGTGTGAACAGAAAGCTGAGATTTAAGGAGAATGCGACACCTCAGGTAATTTTCAAAAGTTTTTTTTACATTAAAACGGAAAGAATCCTCTAGTGTGAACAGAAATTCAAACATACATATTTTGTTCACTGCATGGAAAAGAAGTAAGTTTTCAAGACATCCTCTAGTGTGAACAGAAAGCTGAGATTTAAGGAGAATGCGACACCTCAGCTAATTTTCAAAAGTTTTTTTTTCATTAAAATGGAAAGAATCCTCTAGTGTGAACAGAAATTCAAACATACATATTTTGTTCACTACATGGAAAAGAAGTAAGTTTTCAAGACTCTAGTGTGAACAGAAAGCTGAGATTTAAGGAGAATGCGACACCTCAGCTAATTTTCAAAAGTTTTTTTTACATTAAAACGGAAAGAATCCTCTAGTGTGAACAGAAATTCAAACATACATATTTTGTTCACTGCATGGAAAAGAAGTAAGTTTTCAAGACATCCTCTAGTGTGAACAGAAAGCTGAGATTTAAGGAGAATGCGACACCTCAGCTAATTTTCAAAAGTTTTTTTTACATTAAAACGGAAAGAATCCTCTAGTGTGAACAGAAATTCAAACATACATATTTTGTTCACTACATGGAAAAGAAGTAAGTTTTCAAGACATCCTCTAGTGTGAACAGAAAGTTGAGATTTAAGGAGAATGCGACACCTCAGCTAATTTTCAAAAGTTTTTTTTACATTAAAACGGAAAGAATCCTCTAGTGTGAACAGAAATTCAAACATACATATTTTGTTCACTGAACAGAAAGTTGAGATTTAAGGAGAATGCGACACCTTTAAAACGGAAAGAATCCTCTAGTGTGAACAGAAATTCAAACATACATATTTTGTTCACTATATCGAAAATAAGTAAGTTTTCAAGACATCCTCTAGCAGAAAGCTGAGATTTAAGAACAGAAAGCTGAGATTGAAGGAGAATGCGACACCTCAGTTAATTTTCAAAAGTTTTTTTTACATTAAAACGGAAAGAATCCTCTAGTGTGAACAGAAATTCAAACATACATATTTTGTTCACTGCATGGAAAAGAAGTAAGTTTTCAAGACATCCTTTAGTGTGAACAGAAAGCTGAGATTTAAGGAGAATGCGACACCTCAGCTAATTTTCAAAAGTTTTTTTTTCATTAAAATGGAAAGAATCCTCTATGTGAACAGAAATTCAAACATACATATTTTGTTCACTGCATGGAAAAGAAGTAAGTTTTCAAGACATCCTCTAGTGTGAACAGAAAGCTGAGATTTAAGGAGAATGCGACACCTCAGCTAATTTTCAAAAGTTTTTTTTACATTAAAACGGAAAGAATCCTCTAGTGTGAACAGAAATTCAAACATACATATTTTGTTCACTGCATGGAAAAGAAGTTAGTTTTCAAGACATCCTCTAGTGTGAACAGAAAGCTGAGATTTAAGGAGAATGCGACACCTCAGCTAATTTTCAAAAGTTTTTTTTACATTAAAACGGAAAGAATCCTCTAGTGTGAACATAAATTCAAACATACATATTTTGTTCACTCCATGGAAAAGAAGTAAGTTTTCAAGACATCCTCTAGTGTGAACAGAAAGTTGAGATTTAAGGAGAATGCGACACCTCAGCTAATTTTCAAAAGTTTTTTTTACATTAAAACGGAAAGGATCCTCTAGTGTGAACAGAAATTCAAACATACATATTTTGATCACTACAAGGAAAAGAAGTTTTCAAGACATCCTCTAGTGTGAACAGAAAGCTGAGATTTAAGGAGAATGCGACACCTCAGGTAATTTTCAAAAGTTTTTTTTACATTAAAACGGAAAGAATCCTCTAGTGTGAACAGAAATTCAAACATACATATTTTGTTCACTGCATGGAAAAGAAGTAAGTTTTCAAGACATCCTCTAGTGTGAACAGAAAGCTGAGATTTAAGGAGAATGCGACACCTCAGCTAATTTTCAAAAGTTTTTTTTTCATTAAAATGGAAAGAATCCTCTAGTGTGAACAGAAATTCAAACATACATCTTTTGTTCACTACAAGGAAAAGAAGTTTTCAAGACATCCTCTAGTGTGAACAGAAAGCTGAGATTTAAGGAGAATGCGACACCTCAGCTAATTTTCAAAAGTTTTTTTTACATTAAAACGGAAAGAATCCTCTAGTGTGAACAGAAATTCAAACATACATATTTTGTTCACTGCATGGAAAAGAAGTAAGTTTTCAAGACATCCTCTAGTGTGAACAGAAAGCTGAGATTTAAGGAGAATGCGACACCTCAGCTAATTTTCAAAAGTTTTTTTTACATTAAAACGGAAAGAATCCTCTAGTGTGAACAGAAATTCAAACATACATATTTTGTTCACTACATGGAAAAGAAGTAAGTTTTCAAGACATCCTCTAGTGTGAACAGAAAGTTGAGATTTAAGGAGAATGCGACACCTCAGCTAATTTTCAAAAGTTTTTTTTACATTAAAACGGAAAGAATCCTCTAGTGTGAACAGAAATTCAAACATACATATTTTGTTCACTATATCGAAAATAAGTAAGTTTTCAAGACATCCTCTAGCGTGAACAGAAAGCTGAGATTGAAGGAGAATGCGACACCTCAGTTAATTTTCAAAAGTTTTTTTTACATTAAAACGGAAAGAATCCTCTAGTGTGAACAGAAATTCAAACATACATATTTTGTTCACTGCATGGAAAAGAAGTAAGTTTTCAAGACATCCTTTAGTGTGAACAGAAAGCTGAGATTTAAGGAGAATGCGACACCTCAGCTAATTTTCAAAAGTTTTTTTTTCATTAAAATGGAAAGAATCCTCTATGTGAACAGAAATTCAAACATACATATTTTGTTCACTGCATGGAAAAGAAGTAAGTTTTCAAGACATCCTCTAGTGTGAACAGAAAGCTGAGATTTAAGGAGAATCGACACCTCAGCTAATTTTCAAAAGTTTTTTTTACATTAAAACGGAAAGAATCCTCTAGTGTGAACAGAAATTCAAACATACATATTTTGTTCACTACATGGAAAAGAAGTAAGTTTTCAAGACATCCTCTAGTGTGAACAGAAAGTTGAGATTTAAGGAGAATGCGACACCTCAGCTAATTTTCAAAAGTTTTTTTTACATTAAAACGGAAAGAATCCTCTAGTGTGAACAGAAATTCAAACATACATATTTTGTTCACTATATCGAAAATAAGTAAGTTTTCAAGACATCCTCTAGCGTGAACAGAAAGCTGAGATTGAAGGAGAATGCGACACCTCAGTTAATTTTCAAAAGTTTTTTTTACATTAAAACGGAAAGAATCCTCTAGTGTGAACAGAAATTCAAACATACATATTTTGTTCACTGCATGGAAAAGAAGTAAGTTTTCAAGACATCCTTTAGTGTGAACAGAAAGCTGAGATTTAAGGAGAATGCGACACCTCAGCTAATTTTCAAAAGTTTTTTTTTCATTAAAATGGAAAGAATCCTCTATGTGAACAGAAATTCAAACATACATATTTTGTTCACTGCATGGAAAAGAAGTAAGTTTTCAAGACATCCTCTAGTGTGAACAGAAAGCTGAGATTTAAGGAGAATGCGACACCTCGGCTAATTTTCAAAAGTTTTTTTTTCAT
>NW_026900005.1:0-133856 GCF_033153095.1 Gastrolobium bilobum | reverse complement strand
AAAACACACTGAAAAATCTCGTGTTAGTATGTGGGGATAGTCATTGATTCTTGAAGCGACCGGGCGTTACAGGGAATGGATCTCTTGGGACCATTTGCAGCAGCTGAGGGCCAGTTGAAATGGCTGGTGGTTGCGGTTGATTATTTCACAAAGTGGATTGAAGCAGAGCCAGTCACCACCATAACTTCGGCCCGAATTCAGCGCTTTATGGAACGGAACTTAATATGTCGGTTCAGGATTCTGGCTGAAGTGGTAACCAACAACGGAACCCAGTTCACAAGTAAAGGGTTTCAAGGCTTGATGGAAAGCTTTCATATCCGACATCGGTTTGCCTCAGTTGAGCATCCTCAGACTAATGGTCAGGCCGAAGCTGCTAACAAAGTCATAGTAGAAGGGCATCGCAGACGCATAGAGCAATCTGCTAAAGGAAAATGGGTGGAAGAACTGTATTATGTGTTGTGGGGATACAGAACCACGATACAGACCTCTATTAGGGAATCCCCGTTCAAATTAACCTATGGATGCGAAGCTATGATCCCGGTAGAATTGGGAGAGCCGTCCTGGAGAAGGGTCCAGGCCTTGTCGCAAGCAGAAGAAGAAAACAGCAAGAAAATAGCGATAGAGCTGGACCTGATAGACGAAGGTCGGGTTATGGCACACTGCAGAAATGTTATGGCTAAGCAGCTGGTGGCTAATCGGTTTAATAAAAAGGTGAAGCCCAGGACATTCGAGGCAAAGGACTTGGTGCTCCGAAGAGCAGATGTGGGAGGACGAAATGAAGTGGATGGGAAGCTAGCTCCCAGATGGGAAGGTTCGTTCAGAGTAAAAGAAAAACTTTCCAGAGGAGCTTATGTCTTAGAGACTTTGCAGGGAAAACATGTTAGAAGAACATGGAATGCGGATAAGCTGAAAAAGTATTATAGTTGAAAAGACCCAACTTTACCTCCCATTTTTCCTTTTATTGTCCCCGGAACTATAAGTGATGAATAAATTCAAATAAAGTTCATTTTCCTTTTAAATAGTTATGTTGTAAATAAATCCGGGGTATTTGAACCAGTCTTGCCCAGAGGGCAGGATTGAGCGTCCTAGCCTCGCAAGTCAACTCGGACTATTTAAAACCCGTCCCGCTCCACGGGACAAGACCGAGAGTCCCAGTCCTAAAAAATAAATCCGAGGTATTTGAACTCGTCTTGCCCACAGGGCGAGATTGAGAGTTCTAGCCTCGTAAGGGAATCCGGGGTATTTGAACCCGTCTTGCCCACAGGGCAAGATTGAGAGTTCTAGCCTCGTAAATAAATATGGGGTATTTGAGCCCGTCTTGCCCAGAGGGTGAGATTGAGCGTTCTAGCCTCGTAAAGGAATCCGGGGTATTTGAACCCGTCTTGCCCACAAGGCGAGATTGAGAGTTCTAGCCTCGTAAATAAATTCGGGGTATTTGAACCTGTCTTGCCCAAAAGGCGAGATTGAGCGTTCTAGCCCCATCAATCGTTCGGGGTATTTGAACCCGTCTTGCCCACAGGGCGGGATTGAGAGTTCTAGCCTCGAAAAACAAGTCGGGTATTTGAACCTGTCTTGCCCACAGGGTGAGATCGAGAGTTCTAGTCTCGAAAGTAAATCCGGGGTATTTGAACCCGTGCTGCCCAGAGGGAAGGATTGAACGTCCTAGCCTCGTAAATCGTCCAGGTCGTTGGAACCCATCTCGCTTAAGCAGGGGCGAACGTTAAAAGTAAGGGACGCCCTAGAAAGCTTTCAAAACATTTCGCGAACACAAATTAAAATCACACACATGAATGGGCAAACATTGTCCAAACAGTTCAAACTGATGAAAACAGCCAGCAGGTGGCATAGAGTTAGCAAATATTAACGAGAAGTAAAAAGATTACAAAATACACCGGCATCCCGGCTCTTCATATTTGTTGTGCATCATGGGGGAGAATTTCTCTCATTTCTTCCTCGAATTGTTGTTCAGCAGCTTCTATTGCCGGATTCAAAGAGGGGCCTTCACCGGGGGCGACATCATTTTCCGCAGCAGAAGAGATAAATGCGCCATCCAGGACATACCTGAAGCAATCAAGTTGATCAGTATTCAGGGTTACTTCCGGGTTAAAATGCCTAATCTGATTGATAGCATTATTGAATGCAGTTTCAACAGCATTTTCCAACACGGCTTGGCTGTTATCATAGTCTGCGTGCAAGCTTCTGACGTCAGCTTGTAGCTTCTTTACTTGCAGATTCAAGGTCGTGTTGTTTCTCTCCAACTCGGAGAGTAATGAAAACTTCCCCTTAACAAAATTTATGATAGCCTCTTTATTCGCTTCGAGGCCGAAGGAGTCTCAAACAAGCTTCATGTCAGCCTGGGACTGCTCCAACGACGCCTTCGAAGTAGCAGCAGATGTTGTCAACTGCTTATTATCTTTGATCAGCTTGTCACGTTCAGCCCGGAGGGTATCCCTGTCAATTTTAAGGGTATCCTTTTCAGCGCACAATTCTGAATGCTTCTCCAACAGAATTGAGTACGGTTTCACTAAAGATGCCGTTTTGAGTGTATATAGTTCGACCATCTCAAGTTCTTCCACTTGGGCTCTAGACAAAATGCCGGTCCCATAGAATTCAGGTGGGGGACGCATGACGCCTCACAACTCAGTGGCCACTCCGGTCTCCCACAGAGCCCCTCTCCTCAGACCTGCGGGAAAGGGATTAGGAGCCGGGCTACCATGCTCCAAAGAAAGCACAGCCCTGGTAATCTCGGCTGATTCCACGGGAGTGAATGCTTGACAGTTCCCCGTGTCCAACCAGCTGTCATCGTTGGATAAATCCACCACAGAAACATCGGCAGTTGACGGCGGAACGATGCTAGTGCCAGCTGGAGGGCTAGTGGTCCGTGGCCGTTTTAGTGCAGGGGGAGGTCGAGCAAAGACTTCCCTCGCCGGGCTAGAACGTAGTCAGGAACTTTACCTGCAGCAGGATTCATCTGGGTACCTACATAAAAGAAAAAGAAAGTCGGGGTTAGCATCAAAGAAGAAAGAAACCCATATTGCAAAAATATGTGCATATTCTATATACAAATTCATACTGGTCTGGGATAGGTCGGTAGTAGACTTAGCCACCAAGGACGCAGCGCTTAAATGCCCTTGAGAATCGACGTGATCCAGCAAAGTCTTGGTGTTGGTCTTTTCCTCCGCTGACAGCCCTAGTCGGCTTCCGGAGATGGTGATCGTAGGACCAGTATAAGGGAAATTTTCCTTCCCCGCCCTCTTGCAGGAGCCACGGTTTCGCGCCAACCTCGGCAACGACTTTAAAAAATGCACCCTTAAAATCTTTGAAAGAGTCATTGAACACTGAAAATAATTTTCGGGACGGCTTCTTTCCTCCACGACCTCGGATGCTGGTCCACCCTTTCAGTTCAGCGGGCTCGGATCTGGTATGAGGAGTGTATATGTTAAAAAAATACAAAAAAAGGGGGCACGGTGCACGGTACAGACAACGAGGTGCACAGTTGCTCAAAAGCAACGATGTAGGCCCAACCATTGGGATGAATTTGTGTGGGGGTGACACGAAGATGATTCAGCAATTGTATTTTGAAAGAAGAAAAAGGAAAGCGAATTCCAATCTTGGTAATTAAATCACGATAACAAAAGAAAAAAGGAGGATCTTGGGGATTCCGATTTGAGCAGACGAGTTCATCTTCGGCAGGGCAGAAGGTATCAAATCCCACTGGGTTACCTATGGGAAGCCCAGATATCTCCTCGGTTGTCATTTCTGACCGGAAACTAAGCACTTCCTCGGTCACCCAGGGAAATTGATTGCGAAGAGTCGTGCTAGAGGGAGTAGAGCCTTGCTCAATGGGGCTGGCGTCGGATCCCTGGCCTTGGTTTGACGAGGTCACCTCAGTGTTAAACTCTGCAGAAGGGGACTCCATAAGAACCTAGAACAACAAAAGGGGAGCATTAAAAACAGAAATAGTACGTAACAAAGAGTGTACGTACCTGAGCTGAATAAACTATCAAGAGAAAAGCTGGATGAATCATCAGAAGAAGATAAAGAAGCAGGGTTAAATGAGCCGGGGTAGTGGGTACAACTTCCTAACACCAAGTCAGCCATAAAATCGCTCCCCCTCTCAATAAATTGGGCGCTAAGGTAAACACAGTTGAAACATGGATCCGAGTTCCTAGCATCTCGGTTTACGGTTTCGACCAGAGGCAAAACTTGAACTCGGGTAAGGTTAGGAGCCGGGGTATTAACTAAAAAGGACGGATCTGAGCTTCTACCTAAGTTTTGGCTAGAACGTTGGGATGAAACACCTGGAAAATGGCTAGAACGTTGGTTGCGTCCTCGAATGGGAGGACGAGACGGAGAACCTCCCCCACTTCTACCCCCGCGATAACCCCTAAGCAAGGCGGCTTGCGTCTCCTCCTGGGTCCGAGATCTACCATACAACCAATACCTCGCGCCAGGAGGAAGGCTCTGGATATACCTTTCCTCTTCCGTAAGGATCTCATCACTACGACCAAAAACCCCAGGGCATGTAGACCTCCCTCGACCATTCAAATTCCCCCCGTCCATGCTATTGAGGGAAGGACAAGGCATAAACAGTGGGGAAAAGGGCAATAAAATGGCAGCATGCAAATCACAATCAAATACCCAAGAGAAAGCATGGCATTAACAAGCAAATATTCCAACGAGCGGGGATTATATCAAAATTGCAGTACAAAATGGCTATATGCCTAAGTGTGCATGACCAAAATAGAAATACGCAGAAACAGAAAAATAAGCAATTAAACATACACTCGAATAAGGAAGAAGAATAAGCAAGGAAGAAACATAAAAGTAGATTGAAGCATGTACCTATAACAACGAAAAAAAAGGGAGGAAGTGGTACGAGTGCTTCTGGGAAATACACAAACCGAAGAAACTCTCAGAACGTAATGCAGCAAAGTGTAAATGGCGTAAGTGAAAAATGAATGACGAATAGAAATCAAATAAGTGAAACCCGCAAAACCAAAGGTCAGGGGTAAAGGGGTAACTTCGCCAGATGAGACAGTTGAAAGGACGCCCTGACAGTTGCAATAAATGCCAGCAGCACGAACATGCATAATGGTACACGTCGTATGAGGGTAGGAAGGCCACATGGAGGGTCGTCATGATTATCTGCAAAAGAGATTCACTGTGTTAGAAGGAGAATCGTCTGGAGATCAGGGCATCATCTGCAGTCCTTCAAAACCTCAGCAGTACTAAAAAAGCCCGGTTCCATAGGCCGGGGTGTAAAAAAAAAAAGAGAGAAGAAGATTACGGTTACAGGGCAGCAGGATACGTCGGATTGGAAGAAACAAACACACTTGCAGCTTGATGATAGTTTGGCTACAAAAGGGCAGTCGAATTGTATGTCTGAGATGCTTAGCCAGGTCGTGGACTCGAGCTAAATAGCTATTGTCTGGCACAATCCGTTGGGAGAAACTCGGCATGTCATCCCGGCATCCTGAGAGCTCAGTCTACCAGGCTGGGGGGGAACTGTTATGGACCAGAGTAAGGCCCATAGTCAGCACAAGCCCACAGGTAAGAACTATAAATAGGAGTTAAAGGCCACAGGTATGATGGATATTTTTTACTCTACTTTATGCAATCACGACAGCACACACACACACCCCTCAAGGCTAAGGCCATCATATTGTGTGTAGTGATTTGCTATCCCCAAGGTACCTAATTCATAGGTATCTAGAGAGAAGCACTCAAATCCTATATCAATCACCCAATCTTCATTGGGAACATCTGCCTCAGGCAGAACAAAGATCTTCATCTTATTTCATCATTTCATTTTATGCAAAATGTTGTCGACAACTATATCTTTACGGTTCCAACTTTTTCCTATAATGACATAACTAAGAGATCTCTTCATTTTCATTATTTTCAGGTACCTGAACCTCCCTTGAGGTTTGATCAAAGTTATGTCTTTTATGTCTCCATATTATGACCATCTTAATCATTTGCTCCTTTCCTCCCTTTTTGAGGATATTTATCCTTGGAACCGATCATTTTTTCTATGTACAATATAAATCAAGCATGTACAGTTGGAATATTAGACTTATTGGTCAGTTAAATCATCTGACAGTCGATGTATAATATCTTTTTGCTCATATTTGCTTTGTGCGAGGATCTATGAGACAATGATAATGCATTATATATTTTCCAACTGTTTATTCTCTCCCCCTCATGTTGGAAAGACTGATAATAATAATCCACTAAATCTTCAGTCATTATTTCAAAATGTTATATAAGAAAATTCATATCCAACATATATTCCCAATTATATTTGGGATTCATCTTTGTGCGTTGTGGTGGAGTAATTAGAATATAAATCGCACATCTAAAAATTATTTGGCTCTTGACCATAAGCCAATGTAATGGAGAGATTATAACTTATTGGCATGATGCGTACAAGTACTACAGTATAAAATATAATATATCTCCATGCAAACTTTGTTCTCATAAACAATGTTCTAGTAATCAATTAGAGACATTTAATATGAATTCACCAGCATTATGAAGACGGATTGTCTGTGGCCATTTTGTAGATGCATCTATTAAATTTAAAATATTTGAAAGGTCCACATGATGGGTGAATAGGCCCAAATATTTCACCCTTTAGCCGGTGATAATTTCTATTGAGAACTAACAGTACAAGAAGAATCTTCTGGTTCTTCAATGTATGATCATAATAATTTTTCGCATCATATTTGATCCGGGATGGTCCATCCGGTCATGCCAAATAATATAGTTATTATAATCAATATCCTTTTGATTTACCAAGACATGTTTTTCAATCATGCTAATATTAGTGTGATATATATCAGAAGCAAAGCAGGTAACTTTTTCTTTTTATACACATTTCTTACCTGCAATATTTATAAAAATAGTCAATTTGCAATATTTATAAAAATAGTCAATTTTACCACCTTTTGTGGTCTCAATATGATATCATTTATAGCCAATTATTGTATTAAAATTTGCTTCATCCATATCAATATATGTAATTACTTGCATCACATATTGAGGTATTAAAGTCATAAGCAATTGATAAAATGATTCAAATTTTGCTACTTCAGAAGCAATAATAATCAACAAAGATTCAACAAAGATATTGTTAGCCTCAACAGTGGGATTAAAGGCATGAGATTCATAACACTTGCCTTTTATTTAATTTGCCATATTTCATTAGCCACTTTCGTTTGGCTTCTTTCGTGATTTGACCTAATATTAGATTTTCTATCATCCCTTTAGGGGTTATATCATTGATATGCTCATAGCCCTCAAATAGCTAGAGTCTTTCATATATTTGACATTTGCTTCAGGCAATGCTTTTGAACAACGGGTCTAAAATTATAATTATTATCACTCATTCAGATATAGAGAAAAAAAACTATAATAATTATATATTGAATGATTATTCATAATGATTCAAATCAGAGATAATTTAATGAATTGCATAACTGATTAATTTGCATTTAATTATAAAAATCATAAAACCACAACGGTAACGAGTTGTCTCATTTAACATATATGCATAATTATATCAGTCCACAAATCATGCATTAAATTATTGAATAACATTTAACCATACTAAAAGAGACAACCTAATTGCAAACGTATTTGAATTAAGCGGAAGCAAAAGCAAAAGTTAAGATTTTATTTTATTTTTAAAATAAAATTCACAAACAGTAAAAATCAATCTGTATATCACGGGAAGATTTGGATATATATATATATATATATATATATATATATATATATATATATATATTGCTTATGACTTTAATACCTCAATATCTGAATCATTTTATCAATTGCTTATGACTTTAATACCTCAATATGTGATGCAAGTAATTACATATATTGATATGGATGAAGCAAATTTTAATACAATAATTGGCTATAAATGATATCATATTGAGACCACAAAAGGTGGTAAAATTGACTATTTTTATAAATATTGCAAATTGACTATTTTTATAAATATTGCAGGTAAGAAATGGATTTAATTATAAAAATCCATATATATATATATATATATATATATATATATATATATATATATATATATATGAGGCAGGATCCTTTGACACCGGTGTCAAAGAAAACGTTTGACACCACATCTGAGAACCGTTAGATTAAAAAAAATCAACGATTCTGATTTGTAAACATGTGACACCATTGATTTTTTTTAATCTAATGGTTCTCAGATGAGATGTCAAACTTTTTCTTTAACACCGGTGTCAAAGGATCCTGCCTCTATATATATATATATATATATATATATATATATATATATATATATATATATATATATATATAACAAACAAACAGTAATTGTGCCTTGAAGATTGGAGTTTGATAAATCGGAATTGTTATCTACAGTTTGTTATATATAGAGGATAAGATCATATCTTCTTGAAACAAATATGTAATCGTGGGACCTAAAAAATCAGAATTGATAAAACAAAATGATACGTTTTACGAAAATATATCAACCATATTGAAAGTCTACTGGTGTTGTTAGACCCTAACAAACACGGGCAAATTAAAAAAAATACTTGAAACGGTGGACAGAATATATCTTCATACAAGTTGCAGATAATTATATATAAGAAAAAAGAAATTCGTAAGATATTATAAAATGTCCATTGTCTACCACTTTACCTTCTCAGATAATTTCTTAGAACTAGTCAACTAACAAACATTCATAATAATTATTTTTGCTTAACATTGTTTCCCAAAGGAACATTCATTCATGAATTGGTATATTCACTATCAATAACCATTTTCATACATTCAAGAAGTCGTCCAAGACAACTCTAATCCAAAGAGGATGATAGTCATGATAACATACTATCTTCACTTTATTACTAATTTCATCACAACCATAATGAAATGGCAGCTTTAAACATATAGGCAGAAAACACATTTATATAATAATACTCATTTAAATAAATATATAATCATCCAAGCTTTCATAATACCTTATTCATTCAAGAGTACAATATAAACTTTAAGCATATGGCCTATATAACAGTCCATTGATTACACTCAAAGTAGGACTAAACATATCATAGTGGCAGCCCATTGGCAAGTTCAGCCAATTCACATTTCAAGAGAAAATTACCATCTTATTCTATCTTTAACATTATGAATAAGCTATGGATGCTTACTTGAAAGCTCTGATTGTTTAAGGGCAGTCTACAATCACATGTAAGCATGAGACTTGGCTATACATTGCCATGATAACGTACAACTCATAAATATAAAATCATGCAACTTCAGGTAACGTAATTTAAGTAAGCTATAAAAGCAACTAGGTGGTCATATTAAAACTAAAGAATCTTCAATTACGAAGAAGGTAAATTATTAAAACTACATTATATCTCAATTATACGAAGGCTTATTTGCATTGTAGGTTGCAGCAACAAAACATTTTCAGAAATTATTATTATTATTTTTTTTAATGGTGCATGTAGCTAGCAGGTCATCAATCAACAATTTATCAAAGAAAATAAATTATAGTTCAGAGGCTTCGCAGTAACAGAATTTCAATCTTTTAAGATTAAAATCGACATGGTAATAAAACAATAGTAGTTGTTCCATTTCAATTCAAATCGAAACCGGGTAGGTTGTTACGAAACCACAAAAGCATATAAAAAAAGGGAAATAATTTTTTTATGTTGTAGAAAAATGCTTATCTTATGTTGTAGAAACAAGATTTGCAAGTGGGACCCATAGGTAAGAGGAGAGAGAAAAAAAAAAAATGGGACCCACCTAGCTTTTGTGTGTGTAGGAAATGTAATTATCTTATGTAAAAGTAGATAAATATAACCCATAAAAAAAACAATCTTATTGACAGAATCAGCAAATCAAAAATGAGATAACATCAAATTCTAGCAGCAGAAAAAAAAATGTGAATGAATTAATTATTGTGTTGACTGCCAGATGCTTTTAATTAATTAATATCTATATTAATATATACTTTTTACACAAAGATGTGAATGAATTAATTAAAAAGACAGATCATATAACCAGCGACATTAGAAAAGATCTCTTTCGAATTGCAATTCAGCTTTTCGGATCATACCCATCTTCCACTATCGCATCCCCCACCTCACCCTTGCATTTCTCTGACGCAAAGCTTAGACTTTTATCATCCTTAAACAATGCCACAACCGAACTCGTTTTGTTTTCTGCAGAACAACCGATTTTGTGCTCTTGCATCCCTTTGGTGGCGTTTGATGTTGAAATTGAAAATACAACATTGGACACACGTAGTGACCGATTGTCGTAGAATATTTGATCGATGATATATTGGGTATTAGACAGATTAAGGATTGGAAAACCATTTTTTTTGGCACAAGAGAGACCGAAACCAGGGTACCCACAAAAGGGATTTTCAGGTTCAAAGTAGAGTCAAAAAAATGATGAATTCACAAGAAAGGTTAATTTTGATATTGCTGAATTCACTGTGACGATTTTCTTATTGGGCAGAGTTTCGTGCTGATAACGTATTAATAAGAACTAAAAGAGAAAAGATAAGAGAGACAGGGAAATTGTATTCTTGGTGTATTGTTATACTATAAGCTCGGGAAACATAACGATTACAGTAACTGAAAATATTCTCCAACTGTCATAATATCTTCAACAGTCATAACGGATATGGATAACCAACAAATTATTTATAACAATTTCCTATTTTTATGAAATTTTCTTGATTGTTTGAGAACGAGATTAGATATTTTTTAAAATTTCAAAATAATAAATATGTATATTTGATTAAATATCTTTTATTTTTAATTTCTTGAATAGCGTCGTAATAAAATACGTTAACAAGACGTAATCTAACAAAGGACATTTCTTCTTTCATGCAATAAATAAAGGGTTTTGTTTTTTTCTTTTTATATGAGAAAATAAATTTTCCTACACGAACATATTTAAGTTAAGTCTCACCATTAAGAAATTAAAATAAAAATAAAAAACAAAATACATATATTGATGATGCATGAATGATATGAGAAATAGTTTCTCCAACAACATGATAAATTATTTCCCCAAAAATAAAAGGGTGAGCACATCAGTGAACGGTGGTCGGTGGGGCAGTTGTAGACTTTCAAGTTTATATTTGAATTTTTGGTACGGGTTCAACTTCTCCAACCTGTCTGTACCAACCCTTATAAATGTGAGGTGTTCTATTTTTTTTTTTTTTGGTAAAGGTGAGGTGTTCTATTTATTTATTTTTTAAGTAGGGTGTAAAATATTAAAAACCAATATTAGTTTTTGTAAGATTTACTATTTATATATTCTGAAACTTTTATATATTGCTGATACGTGTAAAAGCACATGTTTATAGAAAATGTCTTTACTTTTGCCACGTGTCAGCACCCTGCCATTTTCATTTGGCTGCTCAGCGTGAATAACTGTCCATACAAACGCTGTCACATGTTCAGTCAATTCTCGCTGGATGAAATAGCGAGAATGTGACATGACATTTTGACAAAATTTGATTGAAACGTGACATACCAATATATTTTGGTCACAAACGTATCGTTATGGTCAATGTCCCCTTCTATGTATACAATGACATATCATTTTAAAAATATTAGATATTTTTAAAACAAGTTTCAGAATATATAAAAAGTAAATACTTAGCATACAAGTAAATACTATTCATAAGAATGATATATTGGTCAATGTCCCTACGTAGAAGATAAAAATAAAGGGTTATATTTATCTTAGGTTGTAGGAAAATGGTTATCTCATATTATAGAAATAAAATTACAAATGAAACTCACATATAAGAGGAGAAAAAAAAATATATGTGGGACTCACATTCACTTTATGTGTGTAAGAAGCTTGTTTATCATAAGATAAATATAACCCAATAATAAAACAAAGTTTAATAAGATTAAAAAAAAAAAAGTTTAATATAAGAAATGCTATAGCCCTTAGATTAGGGTAAGGTTTGATGGCGCCTGATTGGAGTGGCAAATAGATTGAAGCTGACCCAAAGGAAGGGACTACAAATTAATTTTAACCTTTTTTTTGTTTTTGGTAAACAGGTTAATTTTACTTTTAAAAAAATACTTTTACGTAATATTAGTTCTTAATTTTTAATATTTATTTTATGGAATAATTAGTGTAAATTTTTAAAGTTTTTTTTTTTATGTAAGAAACATCTTCATAATAATATATTTTCATTTTCATTTTTAAATTTTATTTAGTTATTACAAAAGTTTTCATTATTTTATTTAAGCATAAATAAACCACCCTTATGGATAGACTTTTCGGGAAAACAAGTTATTTTGCTGGATTTAGCTAGACCATGTATTCCCAACAACCCATTTCGGTCAGCGTCATTTAGGTAGATGCAAATGGGCATGGATTAGGCTTTTGCATTAAGTGAAGTTTATGGGAAATATCTTAGGTTTGATGGGATTTATTAACTTGGTTTAGTTTAAATTATAAGTTTGACTTAATTTATATTTAAAAAATATTTTTTTCTATAGGTATGTTAACTCATTTAATCCTATTGTTTGATTAAAAAAGAGAAAAAATAATATTAAGATATTGTTAACTACATCAATTGACCATATAAGTATAAATTTAATGTGCAATTCCAACTATAACTAATCAAATAACTAATAAATTTAATATTATGTGTAACACCCTCTCTTGTAGGCCTCCAAGAGAGTTGTTTGCTAAGCGGAATTAGAGTTCTTTAATAGTATTTTAGAGACTGAAAAAAATTGCTTTTACATTGCCAATTAAAACTAAATAGGGGATCTGGTTAATTACTAAAATCAGAATACGCAAAATTTCTTCAACTTACTAAAAATATAAATTTCCTGATAGACCTTGTTGTCTTTAAAAATTCGTATAAAATCCAGTTCAACGATTCAAAAATATATTCTTTGTAATCTGGAAACTAGACATCTGGGGCTTCACATTCATATAAAATAATAGTGATTTGGAGTTCGTTTTCCCCTCGAAACATAACTCGCAAAATAAGAGAGAAAATAGTGGAAATATCACACATGTCCTGGCTGGTAAAATTCATAATAAATCGATCTTTCAGAATTTCTTTGTAAGGTTTGTATATAATGAAACTAGACACCCGGGGCTACGCGTGCATATAAATTATAAGAAAATCGGAGGTCCGTAACCCCAGTACGACAACTTACAAAGTGCTCGCAAAGACTTTTAAAAACTCAGCATTTAGATAACATGTCAAAATCCTTTTCGCAAACGTTTCAACATCTGTTTCCAAAATACTTGCTGGTCATAAAATCGTAATGCAATAATAAAATCATAGTTCACAGTAATACAAGCTTCTCAATTTCATACAGTCATCCATAAAATATCACATCAATAGCAGCATGCCCAAATAGTAGAAGCCAACAGCAAATATCCAAATCCTCAAAAGCTTTTACGTCCTCCTGCCATTTTGTAAAAATAGCAGCCCCAAAGGGGTGAGAGAAAATCCCAGTAGTGTGGCAACAAAACCATAATGCAACAATATTAACTAGGCACAAAATCATAAATAGTCACTTCAAACATTTAATCCTTTTCATTATATATCATAACGCGTATATAACGCCCTTTTTCCTTTACGCTCATAGCACCGTCGTGCGCGTAGCATCACAGTGGGTATTCCTAATGGCTCCCATGAAGGTGAATCCCACTGTGGAACCTATGCGGACTGAAGCCAAGTGTCCCCTCTCCTGGTACCAGGCATGCCTATATGATGCATGCTCAGTCACATGTCCTCAATACAAATATATATATATTCAAGATGTCATGAATCAAGTATACATGCCATGTTATGCAATCGCACCCAACAGAAAAATGTATTATGATGTAAAATGCATGCATATTTCATATCATCCTTTCATATTCTTACCATTGGCTCATCATCATCATAACATACATAGAACAAATGTGAGCAACACATCACAATTCCATACACTAGCCAATAGTCACATTAGGTAATACCGCCTACACATACCTTGGGTCCAAGCAATAATCAACAGCACCAAAATTCAGCTCACTCAATAAGAATTATGTGCACCTAAAATACATGTGTGACAAATCAGAATTGGTTCCAAGCCATTCCTATAATTCATCAACAATTTTCATGCTTCTCATTTTTATTCTGTGACCGGTTTCCCATAGCTCCTACTGTAGAGTACTTTCTTACTTAAGTTAATATACCAATTCGGTTTTCATGGTTATTTTACGGAATGCAATTTCTGCCTTCTTATAGATTTAGTAGCTCATTTTAATGATGAAATCCAACACATGCAGGTTTGGCTCCCTTAGTATAAAAATATTCAGAGTTTTATTTAAATAGCCAACCCCACTAAGCCTAGGGTACGGCAAGGAGGCCTAGAGCATGTTGTCCCTAAATTCCTTAACTCCAAGGGTTCGGTTTCTTACCAAGGAAAATGCTCACGGAATATCAGGCCCACATAATAACTCTCCTAGGTCATGTGTGCGCTAAAAAGTTCTTTAAACCTGCTACGCAATTAATTATAATACAAGGGTTATTGGGTACATCTTCCTAGCGTGGCAATCAGCATAACAATTTAACCGTGGAGGCTTTATTTTTCATTCTTCTCATTCTTTGTATTTTATTCAATTTATCAAGCATCCCAACTAATGGTTCACTGCCTAAGTTTTTATTTCAACAATTGCTAGCAAAACAAAATCTCCAAAGTTCTTTTTGTGTATACCCAATCGGTCCTACCTATCAATTGTATGCCACTCTTTTATCATTTAATTAACCATGTTCAACAATACTTACATTCCATCGGTTTCCTATACTTATCAACCCTGCACCCATTCAACCTTAAAGATTCTCATTCTAAATTAATTTTCTGGTTTCAAAAAGGAATTATCTCCCAGCTAACCGTGAGGAAACCCAATGTCCACACACATATAGTTTCGGATTGAGCAGCTAGATAGGCAGTCTTCACTGATTTTAAACACATGCACGAGAAATAATTCTTCCTAGAAGTTAGACAATGACCGAACCGAGAGTGTGACAAAAGAATTACCTCCGAAAACATCCTTGCCAACCGGACAGAAACAATGAGGAATGATAGACAAAAGTGGCATCTGCTCATGGTGCTCGCCACAGCTAAATAGTGAGGGGAACAAGAAGGAGGTTTTGAGACTTGTTCATTCATTTGCATGCATTTAATTCTTACCATTTGTACGACCGACCAAATTCAGAAAAATGACAAACCGAAAATCATTTCCTAGCCTATGTACCAAAACCGAAACAGAGAAAGAACCAAGAATTCAGATCATGCTACAATACCTCTTAGCAACAACCCAAGTGCCACAATCGGCCAAGTAGGTAATCCCCAAGGTCGATGCTATAGCCCTTCCTCTCCTACCCTCCTAAGACCACGGTTTAGGTTGCATGCAAGGGTGAACATCTACTCTTCAAGGCTCGTTGCCCAGCTCCTAGATGATGGCTGCTTCGGCTGAATGGGAAGGGAAAAGCAATGAAGTTGAGGTGATGATTTCCCCTCTTAGAACAGTCACGGTCTCGGTGGCTGATGGAGAAAATAAAATGGACAAGCAAACTTGGCGGTGGAAGGTTCAATCGGCTATGTGAGGAAAATGAACTCGGAAGGTGTTTGGGGACGTGTTTTGGTTTCTGCTTCTCTGAATTTTTGATTTCTGAATTGCTGTGGCAATGTGATGTGCCGAGAGGAAAGGGAGAGTCCAAGATTAATTAGCATTCAGAATTAATTTCCTCACTCAGATTTAGTCTACTACCCTTATGCGCACCATTGAGGGGGATAAGGTTGGCTGATGGGGCTGACTCTTGCCCAATGAAATTTCATGCATCAAGATAACTCTCTTTCCCTATTGGATGCATGCTAAATAAAGCTGACTTGGATTTAACACAGACACCAATTGGTCAGAATCCTCTTTCAATCCTAACGCACCAATGATGGAGGGATAAGGTGGTTAGATGTTATCATGTGTTTCCACTTGGCTAATGCTTTAGTACTCTACAAACCTTATTAAATGATTGATAATAAAACCTAATGGATCATGGTTGACCTAAGCCCTCCAAGAGGACCCTTGGGCCGAGGCCCTAAAGGGGAATTGAGTCCAAATATAGATAAGTCCAATGTACACCTATCTTAAGAATTAATCCTTGCTTTATTATTTTATGTACCTTAACATTTTATGTATCCTCCAATCATTAACTAAGTGTTTATTCTTGTAATAAAATTAATCACCTACCTTTAATGAGTACTCCTAATACTCTAAGTAGTGTTATGCTTGCTATATTTTATCTTAATTTGATCCTATATTTTTAACAAGGGTGTCAAACGCCTAAAATAAATATTCATTATAATTATTGTTCGAATACTTCATCAAATTGAATTTAATTTCATTCTTGGGGGAATAGTTATACGTTATAATTAAATTATTCTTATACTCATAATTAGAATTTCACATGCCTAAAGTAAACATTCACCTTCCATGGTAATACAAATAATTTTCCCTAATTTAATTTAACTCCATTCTAAGGCAAACCTTTACTTAATCCGAAGGAAAATACTCTACCATATCCGGAATTGCAATTTAAATAGATCCCTAATTAGACGGGATGTTACATTATGTCTTTCAATAATTTTTTTAGAAATCAACGTTATATTAACTTTATCTTGATTCCATCAGCTAAGAGAGGAACATGTAAAAATATGTCAATTAAAGCGACATACAAAATTGATGTGAAAAACTTAACTGGGTAAAAAAATTATGAGCAAGAGCCAAGAAGATTTTCACTAAATGAAAGAATTACTATATCTCTCTAATTACAAGAATAGAATGTATTAGGGGAATACATATATCACTCATCTTAGTAGCTTCAAAAGTTATTATAAATTAATTTTGCTGAGGTTTTGGGATGCTTGAAACAATGAGAGCAGTGATTTTTTATTTATAGGCAGAAGAATATTTCAATTCAGTGTTGTTCAAGCGTGCAATCAGTGTATGCACAATTGCATTTCCAATTTTTTCTTCAAATGGGATAGTTTAAGGCTTGGATTTTAGACACCAAAGTGGCTTAAGACTTAAGTGCATGCATCGATCTTCCACTTAAAATCACAATTTGGTGAGCTTTCAAAATCTTCATGCAGATGAGACCCATTAAGATGCAACTGATTATTAATCTATTCTAACAAACTAGCATAAAAGTACACATGCATATTAATTTCATGCATATCTTAAGTTTGGTTCACATGAGATACATTTGTACTAGGTGCACTTGCATCTGTACGAGTCGCATCTGCATGAGTGTTGGGTATCTTCAAGATTTTTCTCTGGTTCTACGCTGTTAAGGTTTCTGATAGACATTAGAAAGATTGACACCATATAAACTTATCGACTAATCTTGTCATGACATCTAAGTTGAAAATATGGTTCATAGAACAAAATTAGTTTTTGAGAGAACATGTTTTTTTTTTTTTATATATAATTTGATTCCGTTCACTATTTGACTCAGTTGATATAATGTTATTTTCACACACTAACACACTTGTTGCTTACCACGGAACCCAAAAAGATTGTTTCAAACGAGTGTGGTTTCCTTAAAAATTAAAATAAGTGGCCTCACTCGCCTCAAAAAAGTTATTAAGGTTAGTATATATAAAAAAATTAAAAATAAATGGCCTCCTGTTTATAAATTAGATCTACATATATAACACATACATGGGACGAAAGAGCAACGTCACGCAGCCTACCAATTTGTAACAATCTTATGATTTTTGACATAGATTGTGAATCCAAGCTTTGCTTTAGTTATTAAATTCAACGAGGCTATTGGGCTTTGCATAATAATTGAGGCAGGCCACCATATATAATGGATTTTCTTGAAAATATGTCTTACAGCGGGTTACTTTTGTGGGCTAGGCTTAACCAATTTCTTTAACAAGACTCCCTATGATTTGGGACACATTCTTGGATTGGGATTTTTTACATATTAATTCAGGAGTAAATATCATTTTTCGTCCCTGACAATTTTCACGAAGTCTATTTTGGTCCCCAACAATAAAAAAAAGGCTCATTTTGGTCCTTAATTTTATAAAAATAGGGTCACGTTTGTCCTTCCGTTAGTTGGCATCTAACGGCCCAACTAACGGAGCACACGTGGAACGTTAGTTTGCTGAGTCACCGTTAAGTATGCCAGCGTGAAAGTATTACGACGCCATTTTGAACATGTCTTATGTCTTCTTGGAGTTTTGGACAACTGACCCTAGCATCAAAGGCCCTATTTGGTCCCTGACAAATTTATTGAGGCCCTATTTGGTCTTTAACACTAAAAAAATGGACATGAACACAAAAGTTACAAGGCATATTGAAGCAAACCACCAACCACAAACCTTTCAAACCACCGTTGCAGCAATTCAATGGCCCTATGGAAGAACCTTTCAAACCACCAGCCACAGGTTCTCTCTATTACTAAGGTCACCCTTCCCAAGACACATGCTCCTCCTCAAGGTACACATTTGACAATGTAGAATTTTAGTTTTATTTTCTGTTTTATATGTTCAGATTTTGATTTTAGTGTTTGGTATTCATTCATCAGTTGAATGCATATTGCAGGTTCGTAGAAGGATAGTTTAGCAGTATAGTGCATCTTATGTTATATGGAAGAACAATAAAGCAGTCAGAACATTGTGAACAGCTGGTTGTTTTCTCAGGCCAAATGACAGAATCATAATATGAATCTGTGGTCATATGCGTTTCTTTTATTTTGTTGTAAATAATATTGGGTTGGTCTTCCTATTAGTATATTATAGGAATTTTATGTAATCATTAGCTACTCTTATGTGGCTTAAACTCTTATGTTATTTAATGGAAAAAAAAACTATATTTACTGGTTTCCCCTCTATTTTGTATTTAAGCTATGATTACTGATAAATATAATTGTATCAACAATTGTTATGTGGCTGCAACCAAAATCATTCACCTTAATTGGAACAATATTCATTGGTTTCCCTTCTGCTTTGTATTTTAGATTTGATGAGTATATGGAAGAGTTCTTGCTCTTTACTTTGTTCTAAGATTCTCAGCATGTCTTATTTGTCTTATCAACAAGAATCTTAGCAGGGAATATGGTCGTCTTAGCAGCATAATGCGCATTTTTTTTTGTAAACTTTACTCTTGAAAATCAACGAGGCCGAAACTTGCTCACTCATCAATGATCTATCTTTCTCTTTTTCATGAGAAACTAAAACTTATAAAAAAAGTGGTGTAGATTCTTTAGTCCTTATTGCTACACAGTGATGTGTGTAGATGTTGCACTACTGGGAACAATCAAATATTCCTGAAAGGGTTGTGTTAGTTGCATATAAAAAGCAACTTACATAACTGACATTAACCAAGTCATCACCATCTATCTATCTGTCCTTCTTTCTGTTCCTCTCTCATTCATCAATATAAATGGTAAATGATTCTTATATGACAGTATTTGCACAAAACTTACATGCAAGAATCATATCTTTAACTAACGTGTTCAAAGATGGGTCATATATGGATGTGGTGTGTGGTCCATCAAGTATAATTATGTAGAAACCTGTCCAACACCACTTTAACTAACGTGTCCGTTCAATTTCTTATCTTAGCTCAGAAAGGTTTTGAGTCTCAGATTATACCCCATCCAAACTCTGACATGTCACCTTCTCCCATCCTTATCCATCAACGTTGCGACAAACAGGGCCTCTTGATCATAGGGGTGGTTGTGTCTGATCTCTTTTTCTTTTTTACCCTTTTTTTATATTTTTAACTGTACTGTTTAAGATTTTTTAAGATAAGCACAATTGATTATCCTACACATCTTACTGTAAGTCAATGAAATTCCAATGTTCTGACATGTTTCAATATAAAGAATAGAAGACAGGAGTAGGAACATTAAACACTAAATTTGCATGTTTATTAAGGAAGTACACCAGTGAGCTGCTAGCTATTATTGATTAGAAAGTTACAAGGACAATTAAACGTAGTTATAGTCACAATAACTAGTAACTAGTAACTAACAGCTGTTGTGCCTTTATGGCCCCCAGTCTTTTTTTTTTCACAGCATTCTTAAGGCAGAGTGTAAGCTGCAAAATCAGCAATTTCACGAGTAATGAACTAGTTGTTAGATCAAGAAAAAGGGTATAGGAAATAGTGAGAAATAATAAATCAGCAAAATCAGCATTCTTAGAGCCATTGATTGCTCCAATGGTGGTTTGCTGCAATATGCTTTGCAACTTCTGTGTTCATATCATTTTTTTAGTGTTAAGGATCAAATAGGGTCTCGATAAATTTGTCAGGGACCAAATAGGGCCTTCGATGCTAGGGTCAGCTGTCCAAAACTCCAAGAAGACATGAGGCATATTCAAAACGGCATCGTATTACTTCCACGCTGGCATACTTAACGGTGACTCAGCAAACTAATGTTTCACATGTGCTCCGTTAGTTGGGTCATTAGATGCCAACTAACGGAAGGACAAACGTGGCCCCATTTTTTTAAAATTAAGGACCAAAATGAGCCTTTTTTATTGTTGGGAACCAAAAGGGGTTTCGTGAAAATTGTCAGGGACGAAAAATGGTATTTACTCTTCAGAAGTTCAACAAAGTGTTATTTTTTGACAAATTTTTTATTCAAATGTCACACGAACAATACTTTTTACCAGATTGTCACGTGTCGAAGTTCGCTACTACTGGTAACGAACTTCGTCGCCTATGATTTCATGACACGTGGCCATATTGCGTACTAAATTCGCTACACTGGTAGTGAACTTAGTCCAGTCAGCTTTTTCCTGTGAAAGTATGTGACGTGTCACAAAATTATTGGCGAATGAAGTTTGCTATTAGTTGTAGCAAATTATGTCACGTTGTCAGTCTGATAAAAAATATTGTTTGAATGACATTTGGGTAAAACATTTGCCAAAAAGTAACATTTTGGTCGATGTTCCGATTAGTTCGGTTTGAATAAAGTCAAATTCATTACACAAGATGATTATGCGTTTGGTACAGGAGAAAAAAAAATTTACCCGGAAATCTCGATATTTAAAAATATGATTTTTACATTCAGTTTACGATAATATCCGAAAATTTAAAATTTAGAAAAATTCAATTTCCCGAGAATCCGAAAAAATACCTCGTAACAAACGGCAAAATTATTTATTCCATTCCCATGCACACAATTGATATTTTTTTTTCAGTCACACATGCACTGCATTAATATTTACTTGACTTTTATTATTAATATTTAAATATTTTTGCTACTTTAACCTGACTTTCAACTTTTACTCTTATTGTTTTGACTTCTCTTTCAATACAATTATACATGTCTAAACTCTTTATCAATCTCGTTATGCAATTACATCTGAACATGGTGAAATACTTATTTTACAATAATCTTAAATATGTAAACATATTTTATTTAAAAATTATTAACCTATAGGATAATTAATGATGCTGAACGAATGAGTAATTACTTTTTGTTTATTAATTTAATTAACTATCTATAAGGGGAGGTAGGCTTGTTATATGTTTTATTTTTATTTTCTAGGCCCAATGTTGTAGCCTTAGTGGTTGAACTGAAACCTTTTTGTGAGGCAGGTTTCAATTTTTTTGCTACAAGATCACTCTTTATTGCCCCTAAAGTGGACATTTTGTCAGAGAAACTAAGAGGTAGGGGTATATTTGATTTCTTAAAAAAAAATATGGCACAAAACAGGGAAAAAAAATATTTTATTTGATTGTTTAAATAGTATAATTGTTTAACGAATTATGCAAGTGGCAAAACAAATTTCTTAATTCTTATTACCCATTTAATCATGTTACAAAATTTTGTCCAGCACAAAAGAGAAAAATATCAATAATCCCAATTCCTTAATTTTCAATTTTGTAAATTAATAATCAAACAGATAACAATATAAAAATTTATTCTGGAATTCAACCATTTTTTACTAACAACATGAAAATTTATTTTGTTACTCAACCGTTTTACACTGTCAGTGAATATGCATAAAATTAAACCAAGTTTACCACAATCTTGAATTTTGTAATTAATTTACTGGCACGAATCAGATCAATGATGTACTTAATTAATAATTGCACATTTGCCATTAGTAAGCAAATTTTAAATTCACATACATGCATCATGACATCAATAATGCACAAAAAATTCTGTACATTTTGTAGTACGGCAGGTCCATTGCATCATTACAATATTCAAAGCTCTAATAGTGGAATACCTTTAATAGATCTTCACGAATCTTTATTACAATATTCATATAGCATTTTCAATACTTTTTTTTTATCTCTTAAATCTTAATTGAATCAAAATTCGAGCGTTTAATTAGAATTTCCAAGACGTGAGAATCATGCAACTTTCACAATGAAGAACCCTTGATTGTATGGAGTTGACAATTGATACAATTATTAAGACGAAGACAAGTTAATTTTATATGCTTTGTGGGCATTTCACTCTATTTTTCTTTTTTCTTTCTTGGTCTCGTTAACTTAATCTTTATCATCTCAAAAGAAAAGTGCGTATTATAATTAAGAAATGAGATTAGTGTTTATCTTTTTAAAAGATATAAAACTATGTTATTTTAGTCGAAATTGTTGTATTATATGATTAAAAAAAATGTGGAGTTTTTTTTAATTTAAATATTAAATAAAAAACAGTAATTTTAACTAAAATTAATTTTCTTTAAAAGGACAAATATTTTTTTTCTTAATAAATATGCATTAATGTTTAAAATTAGAACAGAGATGAAGCTTTTTTGGTGTAGGTTATGACAACGAGAAAAAAATATTGATATGTATTACTCTTTTTCACTTTATGGTATACTTTTGTTCTCTAAAGTATGTTAATAGTTGCCGAACAACCGTCTATCCCTTTCTCTTTTTCGTACATATAAAGTGGATACAATCTAAAAAAAAATGGATACAATCTAAGGAATCATACAGTCGGTAATTGGTACAATCAAAGTGTGTTGTTCTTCTAAGATATAAAAGCAAAAAGCTGAAACAAAAGGTTGCAGGTTAGGTCCTTAGATGATTTTCCATTATGTCTAAATCTCTTGCATATGGATATCAGATCCTAAATCAGATCCAATATATGTGAAACCTAAAAATAAATAATTGAATACAATCATATGCATGCATTAGTCTCTAGTAGAGGCTAGCTCAATAAATTTGTACCAATTGTTGTACTTGCAAACCATCATTGCTTCAATCATTATATACACGGAATGAATTATTATTATTTAAATTCTCTTAAAGTGAATTTATATTTAAAGTAAGTAAGTAAAAAAAACCATTTTTTTAATTTTGTAAAATATATATAGTTATCTTAACTTATTAAATGATTTAAGGTAAATATAGTATACTACAAACTTTGAAAAAAGTGTTTGTCATTTTAAATGATATAAATTTGTGTCATTTTTAATGAAACCACGTCATTTTGATGTGTTTTGCATTCTCTCTCCTCCACTTTCTTTTTTTCTTAATTTATAAAAAAGTAAAATAAGAAAATACCAAAAACACACCAAATCGACATAATTTCATTAAAAATGACACAAAGTTATATCATTTAAAATGACTAACACTTTTTTCACATATATTTTTATTTACTCATTTTTTTAAATTATTTTAGATAAGCTTTTTCCTATATACCTTCTGGTTAATTACTTGCCTCATCGCATAAGCGCAAATTGAATTTCCTTACCAAATCATCACTGATTACTATTTTTATGTTACAGAGAAAAAAATTATAAATTAAAGTACTACTTTTTATAAGAAAATGAATCCCCATGTACTCACCTAGTAGGAGATTATTCACATCTCGTTGTGAAATTCACATCATGCATTCTTGATCTTCCTTAACACCAATCTTGCTGCTGAAAAAAGATGGGAAATACATAAAGTAGAGATTTTCACCACTTAGAATGACTAATCTCTTACTGACTATGATACAAAATCTCTTATTGACTAATTTTAATTTCATTATGTAACTTTTTTTAAAAAAAAAAAAAAAAAAACACAGCGACCTCTATTTGTACATTACTTGATTTTAATAAGGGAAAACTTCAAAAAAATTCCTTGAAAGTTTCGTCAAAATCACTTACCCCATTCCCGAAATTTTTAATCATTTATACTCTTACTTAAATTTTTTTTATCACTTACTCCCTAACTTGATTTTTAATCCAAAATTAAGGTTAACAGAGTTAATTTTTTTAAAAATACCAAAACTATCCTTAAAAAAAAAAGAATTAACCTTTGCATTACCCCTACTATTTGGTGTTTACTGCATATAGGAAGAATCTTAAGATTAAATACTTCACTGATTAAATATTTCAATTCCCTTTCTTGTTTGCTATTCCAAAATGATGATCCATATATTCATTTGCTTATTTATAGAGTCGTGCAAGAATGTGCTTTTTTTTCTTATCCAAGGGTTAATTTTTCTCTTTTTCTTTTATGGATAGTTTTGGTATTTTTTTAAAAAATTAACTCTGTTAACCTTAATTTTAGTTGGAAAATCAAGTTAGGGGGTAAGTGATAAAAAAAATTTAAGTAGGGGTGTAAATGATTAAAAATTTCGGGGAGGGGTAAGTGATTCTGACAAAACTTTCAGGGAAATTTTTTAAGTTTTCCCTTTTAATAATCCAATAGATGTTAATAATTGTGAATGATGCCTTGTGTGACTTTATATTTTTAATGTATGTGTGCAGCTAATTAAGACTTTTAAAAGCTAAATTAAGAAGTTGTAAGATACATGCAACAATACTTTTATGATGGAGCTACCTAATGACAATGTGTCTTAACTCTTACGGACAAAAAGCAAGCATGATATATAGTAATAGGGTTAATATTTTTTCATATTATATGAAAAAATATTTTTCTTATGCACAAACATCACATGGTGAGACCCACTAATTTAAAAAAAAAAAAAGGTGAGAATTTCAATGGGTGTGTAAACATGAGAAAAAATTAACCCATATTAATATATAACAAAAATGCAAACCATAAGTATTGAGTTTTTATTAGCCTAAAGGAATGATTTAAGTTTTTAAATTAATTACTTTAATATGTTGCCAAACTAATCATTATAGGGTTTGCTTTTTCTGCAGTTATTGCAGATAAGTTATCTGCAGTAAACCTAATACGACGTCGCTTTGGGACGGAAATCATGGTGTTTTTGTAATTTTAATTTATTTCAGGGTTATAATAATCTTTATAAATAGGTTACGATCAACCGATACTGTTTTTAAATAGGTGATTAATAAAATATGAACCTTAATCGAAAATTAGAAATCAATTATGTCTCCATATTATTACATTTCTTCACATTAAAAAGAAAAGTACTACGCAAAAAACGAATAAATAGAGTTATTATTATTTTGAAGAAATAGCAAGAGCGAGAAAGAAAATCTAGACAAAGTGAAAATACAAATCTAAACTTGATATAACGGTTTTACAAAAAAATAAAAATAAAAATTGATAGAATGGTGAGAGATTTGTGACACAAACATTATATCAATGTTTTCACATCTTGTAAAGAGAAATTAAATATAAGGTTCTAAATACTAACTAATTAATGATGTGTGTGTATGACCCATAACGATAATTATTGGTTCAATTGCCAAGGGACTTATTCTTTTCTTTTCTTTTTTAATAGCAAGGGACTTATTATTTCTAGGGAAAATTATATAAAAGCACCCTGTACTTTGATTTTTTTCAAAAGACCACCTTCTACTTTCAATTGGAACAATTAATCCCTTTACTATTATATTTCAATAATTAAACATATTTAATAATTTTCAAGACAAAAATACCCTTACCCCCACTGTATATATGGAGTATATTAGCAATAAGGAAAATGGAGAATCCACTCGTCCGTCAACAATAATCGATCGACACCATTGACCCAGAGTCACTATTACGGCCAGTTCCTGGAGTTCTCTGCACAGAGGTTTCAGTGCATAATTCCTAGAGTACGCTCCTTTAACGACCAATGTATAAATGTTGTCGCATTATACTTTATAATTGTTTGAATATTTATATACTGTATATTGGTCATGATTTCTTATACGTAAAATGTAAATACAAATGGGACGCTGGGGGATGTTGGAAGTTGTTCCTCCTTTAATGCTTGGCTCAAGTACCAAGAGGTTGGAACTCTCTATTTTTGGTGCAAGGCTCAAGGGTTATGACCTTTGAGTGGTTCAATGTCTCTCCATAAATGAAGGTGCAAGGCTCAAGGGACACATCCTTTGAGTGGTTCAATGTCTAGAACCATCTCCCTCCCCTATATAAGCATGTAGTCTGTAAGGTTGAGAGATATGAGAAAAATGATGAGAAAAAGAGTTTGAATACCTCTAGAGAGGAGTTTGAGTGAGACCTTTTCAGGGAAGTTTGATATTACCACCATGCTTGGTGAAGTTTGATTGTACCTCTAGTGAAAGTCTATAGATATTTGATTGTTGTAACCCATTATTTTTATAGTGGAAGTTTGATTATGGACTAGTGTCCCGTGAATTTTTACTTCTTCACATTGGAGAAGGTTTTCCCACGTTAAACAAATTGCTTGTTTTCTTCTTCATCTCTCTCCTCTTGCATTTTACTGTTTTGCTTCCGCAATTGACTTGAGGGTCCGACTTGACCCAACAGTGGTATTAGAGCCCGAGTTCGACGGGTTCTGAAGGAGACACGATGGAGACCAGTGGCATAACCCATGACGAAGATATGTTCAAGCTGACCGCGGACAATTTCACTTATTGGAGACCGATGATGGAAGATCATCTCTACTGCAAAGATTTACATGAGCCCATTATCCTTGATGAGAGACTGACAGGCAAGACCGATAAGGAGTGGGAGATCCAGAGTCGCAAGACAGTAGTTACAATCAGAAAATATATAGACAAGAGCCTCTTTGAGCACGTGTCCGAGTTCACGAATGCGTACGAATTATGGAACAAATTGGAGTCCATGATTCAGAAGAAGACTCCTAGGAACAAAGCACACCTGGTTCGCCGACTTGTGAAGTTGGAATACAAAGACAACATGAGCATGATTGAACACCTCAACACCTACAAAGGGATTGTGAATCAGCTGTCTAAAGCCGAGATGAAAATTGATGATGAGATGCAGGCTTTGCTGCTATTGAGCTCGTTGCCAGAAAGCTGGGATACTCTGGTGGAGACTTTGAGTAATTCGGCTCCAGAAGGAAAATTGAATATGGATGTCGTGACAGACATCCTCCTGAATGAAGAAGCCAGGAGAAGGGAACGAGGTGTAACCATCACATTTGAGGCAAACGTGATCGAGAATAGAGGAAGGTCCGAAGCCCGGGGTCGTAGCAAGAGCCGGGGTCGTGGCAAGTCCAGAGGCTGATCTAGGCCAAAATATGAGATGGAGTGCTTCTATTGTGGGAAGCCAGGTCACAAGAAAACGGACTGCAGGACTCTGCAGAATGACGAGAAGAATGGCTCTGTGAAGCCGGATCAGATTATTTTCAAGAAGAGGGAAGACAAGAGCACTACTGTGGTGGTTGCCAACTCGAATGCTGAGATATTTCTCCTCGGCGAAGAAAATTATTTGAATGTTGCATATGAAGATTGCACCTAGATTGTTGACTCTAGTGCCTCATTCCACGTTACTCCACACAAAGAATTTTTTTCCTCTTATCGAGGTGGTGATTTTGGAGTCGTGAAGATGGGAAATCAAGTGACCAGCAAGATTGTTGGTGTTGGTGATGTGACCTTGGCCACAGATGTCGGGTGCCGACTTGTGTTGAAAGATGTAAGACATGTTCCTGACATGCTGTTGAACCTAATCTCGGTAGGCAAGCTTGATGATGCCGGGTTAGTGAACTACTTTGGTAGTGTTAGATGGAAGCTGGCCAAGGGAAACTTGGTTGTTGCCCGAGGTAAGAGGGAAGGCTTATTGTACGTGATGCAAGGAAAAATAAATGGTGGAGAAGTCAATTTCGTCCGAGATGGACATAGCTTGGAGCTATGGCATAAGCGCCTCAGTCATATGAGCGAGAAAGGGCTGCAAATTCTGAACAAGAAAGGATTATTGACTGGGTTGAAAGGCCAAGCGTTGGAAAGTTTCACACACTGCCTAGCTGGAAAGCAGCATCGGGTTTCTTTCGTGAAACCGGATCAACCCAGAAGACGCAGGTATATTCTTGACCTCGTCCATACTGATGTTTGCTCTATGTTGGAGAGATCCCTTGGAGGAGCTCAATATTTTGTTTCTTTTATTGATGACCATTCCAGCAAAGTGTGGGTATATTTGTTGAAAACTAAAGACCAGGTACTCCAATCCTTTAAAGAGTTTCATGCTATGGTGGAAAGGGAGACTGACAAGAAATTGAAGGTGGTCCGATCTGACAACGGTGGTGAGTACCGCGGCCCATTTGATGCATATTGTAGAGCCGCTGGGACTGACTTGAGAAGATGCCCCCCAAGATACCTCAGCTGAATGGACTGCTGAAAGAATGAACCGAACTATTGAAGAGAAGGTCCGAAGTATGTTGTCCAACGCTGGATTGCCGAAATAATTATGGGGAGAAGCCGTCAGAACTGCTGTTGACTTGATCAACCTATCACCATCACAGCCACTTGAAGGAGAAATTCTAGAAGAAGTCTGGACAGGTCGGAAAGCGGCCTATGATCACTTGAAGGTGTTTGGATGCCGAGCTTTCGTGTATATCCCTAAAGATGAAAGGGCAAAGCTCGATGCAATAATAAAGGAATGTATTTATCTCGGTTCACCAAAATCCGAGTTCGGTTTTCGACTTTGGGATCCAATCAACAAGAAAATAATGAGAAGTCGAGATGTGATCTTTCATGAAAATGAGACCATTCATGACATCTCGAAGCCCAAAGTCCGGGTTTCTATTAGACTTGAAGAACCCATCCCTTCTGTTCAAACTGAAGCAGGGGGAGAAAATCAAGAGAATGAAGAAAATGATGACCAGTAACAAGCTGATGATGACCAAGATACTGAGGTCCGAGTTGAGGATGAGATCCGGAATGAGAATGATGAACTAGGTTCTCAAGCTAAAGAACATCCGAGATATCCAACTCGAGAAAGAAAACTCTCTACAAGGTACCCACCTGATGAATACACCGTTGCTGCTGAAGACGGTGAGCCTCAGAGTTATGATGAGGCTGTGACGAGCTCAGACAAAAAAGAATGGGAAAATGCAATGCAAGATGAAATGAAGTCTCTGCACGAGAATCAGACATATGAGCTAACTGAGTTTCCTGAAGGAAGACGAGCTTTGAAAAATAAATGGGTCTACAAGATTAAGAATGAAGAGAACGGCCAGAAGCCGAGATACAAAGCCAGAATTGTGGTGAAAGGATGCAATCAGAAGAAAGGGGTAGACTTTGAGGAGATCTTTTCTCCTGTGGTAAAAATGACCTCGGTTCGAACCGTGTTAGCCATGGCAGCTTCAATGGACCTCGAGGTAGAACAAATGGACGTGAAGACGACATTTCTTCACGGTGATTTAGAAGAAGAGATATATATAGAGCAACCTGAAGGGTTTCAAGCTCCAGGACAAGAAGAGTTAGTATGTCGGTTGAAGAAGAGCCTCTATGGCTTGAAGCAAGCACCTCGGCAGTGGTATAAGAAATTTGAATCTTTTATGACTGATCACAAGTTTGTGAAGACTGAGGCCGACCACTGCGTATTTGTCAAAAGGTATGAGGCCAGAGATTTTCTGATTTTTTTGTTATATGTTGACGACGAGCTCATTTATTATGAGCCGGGCCCTCGTGGGCCTTTTCCAAAAATAGAAGGGGAAAAGGATTGGGAGGAGATTTAAATGAAAGAAAGGGGTATAAATGGAAGAAAAATTCCCTTTTTAGTAAGGACCATCAATTTTTATTGTGCACCTGGAGCACAATAAAAAAATCCGTTGACGACATGCTTATTGTAGGGAAAGACAAATCGCGGATAGCCGCCTTGAAGAAGGCGTTGAGCTCATCATTCGCAATGAAGAACCTCGGCCCTGCAAAGCAGATTCTCGGAATCAAGATAATCCGAGATAGACAAAAGAAGCTACTGTGGCTGAGTCAAGAAAAATACATTGAGAAGATTTTGAAGATATTCAGCATGGACAAAGCCAAAACAGTGAGCACCCCCTTATCCGGACACATAAAGCTGAACCAGAAGCAATGTCCGAGATCTGATGAAGACAAAGATGAGATGTTGAAGATCCCATACCAATCTGCTGTCGGAAGCTTGATGTATGCAATGGTTTGCACTAGATCCGATTTGGCATATGCTGTTGGAATGGTAAGCCGGTATTTGTCAAACCCCGGGAAAGAGCACTGGGAAGTAGTGAAGTGGATCTTCAAGTACCCCCTTATGCCTCCGATTTGGAGAAGGCAAAGCTGAGTTGCAAGGCTACTCGGATGCTGATTTAGGGGGAGATGCCGACTCGAGGAAGTTGACTACAGGATACTTGATGAGTTTTGCAGGAGGAGCTATCTCCTGGCAATCAAGACAACAGAAGTGTGTGGCACATTCGACAACTGAGGCCGAGTACATAGCCGCGACTGAGGCAAGCAAAGAAATGCTTTGGATGAAATAATTTCTCTCTGAACTCGGCCATGATCAAGACAAGTACGAGCTAAAGTGTGACAATTAAAGCGCAATTCATCTTGCGAAGAATTTGACCTATCACTCCCATACTAAGCACATTGATGTGAGGTATTACTGGATCCGAGATGTGGTGGAAGGTGGAGAGCTCGAACTTGTCAAAGTGCACATTGACCAAAATTGGTCCGATATGAGAACAAAACCAGTACCAGCAAGAAAATTCAAAGACTGCTATGAAGGTGTCAGAATGATGCTGATCCCGACGCATTGAAGTCGGAAGGGGGAGATTTGTTGGAAGTTGTTCCTCCTTTAATGCTTGGCTCAAGTACCAAGAGGTTGGAACTCTCCACTTTTGGTGCAAGGCTCAAGGGTTATGACCTTTGAGTGGTTCAATGTCTCTCCATAAATGAAGGTGCAAGGCTCAAGGGACACATCCTTTGAGTGGTTCAATGTCTAGAACCATCTCCCTCCCCTATATAAGCATGTAGTGTGTTAGGTTGAGAGATATGAGAAAAATGATGAGAAAAAGAGTTTGAATACCTCTAGAGAGAAGTTTGAGTGAGACCTCTTTAGGGAAGTTTGATATTACCACCATACTTGATGAAGTTTGATTGTACCTCTAGTGAAAGGCTAAAGATGTTTGATTGTTGTAACTCATTATTTTTATAGTGGAAGTTTGATTATGGACTAGTGTCCCGTGGGTTTTTACTTCTTCACATTGGAGAAGGTTTTCCCACGTTAAACAAATTGCTTGTGTTCTTTTTCATCTCTCTCATCTTGCATTTTACTGTTTTGCTTTCGCAATTGACTTGAGGGTCCGACTTGACCCAATAGGGGGGATTGTGTGCAAACAGATGTTGTAACCAAGGCATTTTACTTCAGGAGAGATAGTGGACCACAAGGGGCCTTGGAACATCTATACAGGGCATAAGATCATGCTTGCATAACTATATGCCATTGTTTTTTTATCGCTGTGTAGTCTATTTTTAAATAGAATATGTTTTGTTATCAAAAAAAAAAATAGAATATGTTTGGTAAAATATATTAATTCTGAGAAGGGAACGTATATGTAATGTAACCTCGTACAATATAGAAATTATGACAAGGGGGAACGAGTTTAATGGACGATCGGCCCAAATTCAAGCGTGAAAAATTGGATTGAATCTGAAGCTATTTGCGAACATAAACATTGTGGTGGATAGAAACTTGTCAACAATTGTTAGTCTGGAGCCAACCTAATGCATTAGCCAATTATTCTTCTAACATGCGAAATGTAGTGTTTGGGTCAATTTGATTAATATAAACTTGTCGCCACTGCAAAAGAGCAGCTGATGATAGGAACTGATTATATCTGTTTTAGAATTATGGATAGAAACCTCCCAATGGTGTCGATCGGTTATTGTTGACGGACGAGTGGATTCTCCATTTTTCTTATTACTAATATACTCCATATATATAGTGGGGGTAAGGGTATTTTTGTCTGAAAATTATTAAATATGTTTAATTGTTGAAATATAATAGTACAAGGGGGTTAATTGTTCCAATTGAAAGTAGGAGGTGGTCTTTTTAAAAAGCATCAAAGTACAGGGTGATTTTATATAATTTGCCCTTCTTTTTAATAAGAGATTTTGAGTTTGAATATTGAGGATGAAGAAATAATATTGGGAGAACCACCCGAATATAAACCCCATAATGCTCGAATCAAATTAGACCAATAAAAAAATATGAACTATGAAAGCTTTGAATAAGAGCCAGCCTATCATAACGTTCAAAATATAAAATTCCCAACAAAAAGCAAAGAGAAATTAACCATAGTTATATGCTTAAAATATAGTTGCTCTGAAAAGTGGCCAACAGAGGGACATTGTAAGAAAATGTTGGATTCGTAGTGCATGTCATGTGGAGGGTTTCGAATTACAAATATTAATATACAATGGTGCCAGCGTCTGAGAGAGAAGCTGCTAGCTCTTTTTGTGAAGATGCATCCAATTATTTTCATTTCCAAAGCAGCCTAGTTCAAGGGCATCCCCACAACATTTTTTTATATGATATATATCATGCAAATCTATTCCTCAAAGATTTTGTCCATGTTGTCCCAATCAAATCCTAACACAGTGGCTATTTAATATTCTTCTGTTGAGATGTTTTTTATGTGCCTGCTATTTTAGTGCAGATTATGTTTGGTTCATTGTATTCCTCTAGTTTAATGAGTTAACTCACCCAACAGTTAATAATCGAAATTCCTAACTACTTGGAAAATGCAGTTACTAAGCTGGTGTTCTTCATTGTTCTCCATTTAAATATTTTGGATTAATTATTCATTTTATTCTTATTATTTCTATATCATAAAATATCATTGCCAACTTATTAATTTAAAAATATTAAAATATTAAATTTTGAAATTTAAAATTGTACAATGTAATAATATATTTAAGATGTGATACCAAACGCAAAGATTCTTAATATTTAAATCTTACATTTAGTATTTTAAACATATTGTAACTATATAGATCTTTAAGAATAAACTCAATCTTCACCCATAATTCCACAACTCATTATCCACTGTGTTTTTAACAAAATTGGTCGTAGTAAATTAGTAATGCATGATAGATTAAAATTAAATCATACTCTTGTATCGTATAACATATAATTAATGTGAAAGACAACCATAATTTCATGATCCCATCATATTCAGTTATCTAATATTTAGGACACAACTTTTAATTATGTGGGTCCCATCCTGACACCTTTTTCTAGGACACCCATTACATAATTTGTGACTATATGATATGCACTTGTTTTTTTTCTTTGTTAAGTGCAATTTGGACACATGTCCTATACTCAATGTGGCTTTATAGTTCATATATATATAGCTCAAAATTGCACATCAATTTGCTCATGTAAATGTCTCATAAATTTCGTTACACCATGAGAACACCATCAACCATCCTAAGGAACCTCTCCTTGCGGCGGATTCAACCAAGGGTGCCGGTAGCCGCAGTGGCCCCGTTGCCGGAGACAACCCAATTCAACCGAGCACTCACGGTGGAGCTTGACACCCTTCAGTCACAAGGCATTGGAGTTAGTGAACTTGGGTTGGATCAGTTACTTGATGCTGCCATCAATACACAAAAAATTGCGTTGGATTCACTAGTAAAAGTTTCTTACAGAGATGATGTTGACCATGGAGCTATGGAAGAGTACCTAGAAAGAAACATTGATATTCTTGATGCATGCAATTACTTTGTGGAAAGAATAGAGAACATGAAGAAGTATGTGGATTCATTGAGAGTGGTTGCACGCTTGGTTGATAGTGATGCCATGGCATCAGCACGTGCATTGGACCAATTGAAATCATGTCATGATATAGAAAAGAAATGCAAAGCAATGGGGAAGCATGGCTTGTGTTTGATGAGAAGAATGTTGAGGCAAAAGCTAAGCCATCATCATGAAAGTGAGTTCAGTGAGATTGTGTGTGGTTCCAATGCCATGGCCTTAAAGGGGTGTAGGTTTCTTGAACTTGGCTTGTCATTTGATGATTCCAAACATGGATTGCCAATGATGAAGCAATGTCAACATCACACCATGAATGAGTTGGCAGGGCAAGCAGAGGGAAGTGCTGAGAAGAAGCTGAAAAGAAGAAGATCTGGGTCTTTCATGATGAATGAGTTGCACCAGATGGTGATTGCTGCTAGGGAATTGAAGGAACAGATGAAGGGTAAAAGGGAAAAAGAGATGATTAAGTCTTCTGTTGAGAGACTAAAGAAAAATTGCAGGGAATTGGAAGATGGGCTTGATTTCATAGAGGGGAGAGTAAAGGATCTGTATAAAAGTTTGATTGATGTTAGAATGGTTTTGCTGGGAATTCTATCCCATGCATAATAGAAATTTTAGATCAGATTAGTGTAGCTATAGGGAGTTTGATTAGGAAACTCACTATTGTTGGCAGTCACAGATGTATAGAAATTGATCAGAGATGTATTCATAATATAATTAACTTCCCAGTGTTAAAGCCAGCATCGCACATTGACAAAACAATAATGAACTGAATTCTTTTTTTCTCATTACCACAATGTTCCTCAATATTAAGCCGCAAGCATGAACTGATCAGTAATCAGAATTATTGCAGAGAAAATTGGTTTCTTTCACCTCTCTACATATAATTTCTCCTACATATAACACTATAAAACCCATGTATTTTCTAATAATTATTTGTCTTCCATCTCCTACAAATCTAAAACCATCACCAATTTATCCATTGCACATAATAGCAATTCTTGTCCCAAAGAAAAAAAGGGTCATGGAACTATCCTAAGGACAAATTATAATTCTAGCTCTTCATTTTCTTCACACTCAACAAATCACATCCACACCAAATATCCTCCACTATCAATCACTACTAGTCTTACATTTATCATTTCACATCCACACTAAATATCCTCCACTATCAATCACTACTAGTCTTACATTTATCATTTCCAACATTCATTTCATAAAATTCCCTCAATTTATAACCCATTGGCAAACCCCTTTGGTTCATTTCTTCCAAAATCAACATTGCTTTCTCAAAGCTCTTCAAATTCACAAGCTTGCTACCCAAACACCCAAAAAGCTCAGCATCCAACGCCTTATCCTTCCCACTGAAACTCCTCACATACTTCACAGCTTGCTCATAGCACTTCATCTTCAGCAACGCTACAATCACATGCATGTGTGTGGAGTAAACCATGGGCACTCCATCATCCACCATCCTCCTCACCATCACCATAGCACCCTCCACCTTCCCCGTCCTACACGCGCCCATCACCAGCGCGTCGAACGTACGCGCGTCCGCCTCAAAACCCTCCTCCTCCATCCTCCTCAATACTTCGGCCGCCGCGGCCAGGTCGCCGGCGAAACAGTGCGCCATGAGGAACATGTTGTGAGCCGTCAGGTCGAGCCGCACGCCGAGCCGAGCCATGAGATCCACCACGCGCTGCGCTTGGTCCATGGATTTTTCCCTGGTGAGGAGGTTGAGAATGGGGTGGAACGTGGACGCGGTGAGTTCGCATCCGCCGCCGCGCGCCATCGATTCAACCACGCGCAGCGCGTCATCGACGCGGTGGAGCTTGCAGAGGCGCGTGACGAGGGATTCGAACGCGTTCTTGCGCGTGAAGCCTTGTTTGAGGCGAGAAAATGTTCCGATGAGGTCGTCGACGAGGGAGGGAGAGAAATTGGTGTTGGTGATGAAGCTGAAGGTTCGCTTCGTGTTGAAGCATCCGTCTTTGATGCGCTTGTTGAGGATGTCGCGGAGTGCGTCGAGGTTGCCGGAGCTGCCGGCGTCTGCGGCGATTTCGTCGTAGTAGGCGGAGGTGGGGACGTCAGGGAAGGGTTTCGAGGCGGCGGTTTGGGTTGCAAAGCGGCGGAGGGTGAAGGTGAGGATAGAGAGGGAATTAAGGGTTTTGCTGGGAGGTTTTCGGAGAAACGACATCGTTTGTTGTAATTTGGAATCGAAGAGAAAGGGGTTTTGTTAGGGTTTTATAAATCGTTAAGTATTCAATAAAAGAGAAATCTGTCACATACATATTATATTTGATACTTCCTTAAATATTTTTTCGTACTTCTAATTTATATGTCTTATTTGTTTTTTATACAAATGTTTTAGTTTTTTTTTATACAAATGTTTTAGTTTTTTTTTTTAATTAGTATAAGTAAGATATTATAAATTTATAATGATTAGATAAATAATAATATTTTATTATATCTACAATGATTAAAAATATCATGAAACATTGACTTGTTTATTAATTTAGAGTTTGTGTGTTTTTACTAAGATGACATTAATTCTAGGGAAAAGATATTGTAACAACTAAGTTGTGTTACTACCAATCAATCTCACCGCTAGATCGATTATGTTGGTCAAACGGTTATATTTATTTCCATCTTTGTATGGTCATGATTTCTCAAATTTAATACTTTATATTTATTTTCACCTTTGTATGGTTATGATTTTCCATATTTAATGCTTTCACTTTAAATATGGGGAATCATATTCATAACCATACAAAGATGAAAATAAATATAACCGTTGGATCAACATAATCGATCTAACGGTGAGATTGATTGGTAGTAACATGGTAGTATGAAGGGGAATTTCTTAGAATTAAGAGAAAAGAATAAGAGATGAGAGAAATTTAGGAAGAAAGAATTGCGATCAAAACATCCAATGACTTTTATTGATCTTTTTCAGGATTTTTATAGTAAAACAAATAACAACCTAATGGCTAAGGAATGCCAGCTACTAACTAACTACTGGAAATAAAAATAACAAATTGAAGATAAGGATAACTTAAGGATTATTCCTATCTGCAACTAACTAACAAACTGATAATTGCATAATTATTAAATAAGAAAAGTAAAGACTCCTAGCTAATAAAGCTTTAAACATAATCTTGGAGATGGGCTGGTGGCTTTGTCGTGCGTTTGGGCCTCTCATTATCTGGGCCTGCTACATTCCCTGCCCATCAGAAAAGAGCTTGTCCTCAAGCTCAATGATATCTGTCGCGGGCCTTGCAGTGGGATCGACGGCCCAAGTCCTTTCAGCAGCGACGGGATCAACGTGGTTTGGTGCAGCCTGGATGTGTGAAGGAGCAGGTTGATGTGGCGCTATGGCATTAGTCCGAAATCCCTTGGGAAAAAACTGATTGGCTCCAAAGGGATCAACCTTATCACTAAGGGCGCCTGCCCCATGTGACTCCTCGGTCAGTGTGCGTGACTGATCAATTGCAGCTGGGTGGGTGGATGCATTTATGGGTGGTGCAGCTGAGTGGTTGGAGTCATTAATGGTCGACCCGTTGCCTGCTATCTCCTTACCCCTTCCAGCGTTGTCATTTAGTTGTGTCTTCTCCCCATGTAGCTCCCCTTCTTGAGTCTTTTTCTTTGCCTTTGAGTTGTGCAGAGCTTCCTCACCGTTCCAAGTTTCCGTTTCTTCTTCATCTTCCCAAGTGGTAGCCTCTTGTGGTAAATGAGACCACTGTACCAGAAGTTGTTTTCTGGGTTTGCCTTGACGCCAAATTGTTCGGGTGGCCAATATTGCACTTGGTGTGTGTTCCAACTCACTTTGTTCCACCGCTAATGGAAAGGTGGGGACTGGTTTATCAGTTCGATGATGAAATGGCCGTAGCAGTGAGATGTGGAAAACCGGGTGTAACTTGGGTTCTGGTGGAAGATGTAAACGGTAAGCGACGTTGCCTATCTTTTCTGCAACTGTGTATGGACCAAAGAATTTTGGTGCTAACTTGTGTGATGATCTGTGTCGTAGGGAAAGCTGACGATATGGCTGTAGACGAAGAAGGGCTAAATCTCCTGGTTGAAAGGTAAAGTCTCGCCTCTTTTTGTCAGCGTGTGTTTTCATGGTTTGTTTTGCCTTCTTTAAATGCTCACGAAGATTTTTCATGACTACCATTCTTTGGTCGAGTGTGGAGTCCACAGCTTCCAAGGATCACATGCCCAACGAGTACCGCAAGGAGCACGGAGGTGGTTTGCCATACGTTGCTTCGAATGGAGATGTGCCTATGCTGCGGTTGTATGCTGTGTTGTAGTGATATTCTGCCAAGGGTAGGTGCTTTAACCACTCCTTCTGTTTTGCAAATGTATAAGCTCTGAGATATTGTTCTAACGTTCTGTTGACCCTCTCTGTTTGACCATCCGTTTGTGGGTGGTATGCAGAACTGTAGCGGAGTTGTGTTCCCTGGAGTTGAAACAGAGATTTCCAAAAAGCACTGACAAAGATTGGGTCACGGTCACTGATAATGGATTTGGGTGGTCCATGCAACTTGCCGACATTATCCCAGAAAGCTTGTGCGACTTTGGTGGCTGTGTAGGAGCTTGGCAGTGGAATAAAATGAGCACCTTTTGTCAATCGATCGACCACAACGAGAATAACAGAGTATCCTTGGACTGGTGGCAAATGGGTGATGAAGTCCATTGTTAGCTCAGACCAGATTTCCTTTGGCGTTTCAAGTGGTTGTAGCAGACCATACGGTGAGTGATTTATGGGCTTTACTCTTTGGCATATGTCGCAAAATTTCACAAACTCCTGAACATCTCTCTGTACTGTTTTCCAGGTATAAAACGTGCACACGCGGGATAAGGTGCGACGGACTCCAGCATGTCCTCCTATGGGTGAAGAGTGGAATTCTTGCAGCAAACTGGGGATCAAGGAAGATTTTTCGGGAATAAATATGCGGCCTCTATGCAGCAGTAGACCATTTTGAATATCCCAGTTCCCCTTTTTTACTTTGGATGACTGTATCTCCCCTATTATTTTTGTAGCATAGGTATCGCTGTGTAGCTCCTTCTGTAATACGGAAACATAGTGAGTTTGTGGTGTGGAGAGTGATGTGAGGTGCGCAGATGGGGACCCAATATCCCCTGGTAGCTGTCTGGATAGACCATCCGCAGCTGCGTTAGTAATGCCTGATTTAAAAGTGATCGTAAAATTATACCCCAGTAACTTTGCCAGAAATTGTTGTTGTTCTGGTGTCTGTATCACTTGATTCATCAGGTGGTGCAAGCTCTTATGGTCCGTTCGTATGACGAAATTGGATCCTAAGAGGTATTGACGCCATTTTCTTACTGCCGACGTAATAGCATACATCTCCCTTATATAAGTTGATTGAGTTTGCATGGGTGGGGAGAGTTTCTTACTAAAATACGCTACTGCCTTTCCATCTTGGAGCAATACAGCTCCTATACCTGTTCCTGATGCATCTGTTTCAATTATAAATTGCTTTCTAAAGTCAGGCAAAGTGAGAATCGGTGCTTCAGTAAGGCACTTTTTTAATTCCAGAAAGGCCTTGTTAGCTTCTTCTGTCCAATAAAATTTGCCCTTTGTGAGGAGATCAGTGGTTGGAGAAGCTATTTTTGCATACCCTTTAATAAATTTCGGATAGTATCCTGAAAGCCCTAGGAATGCTCGAACCTGAGTGACCGCAGTGGGAGTAGGCCATGCTGAAACGGCGATGACTTTATCTTGGTCAGGTGCGACACCTGCACTAGAGACAATGTGTCCCAAGAACTGAATAGTGGATGTCGCAAATGAACATTTTGAAAGTTTCGCATACAATTGGTGTTTCCTCAATATATCCAGGACTTGACGTAAATGATTGACGTGTGTTTGTAATGTTGGGCTGAACACTAAGATGTCATCAAAGAATATGACCACAAAACGTCGGAGGAGTGGTGCAAAAACATCATTCATTGTTGCCTGAAAAGTGGAAGGAGCATTTGACAGCCCAAATGGAAGAACCATAAATTCAAAGTGGTCGTGGTGTGTTCTGAATACTGTCTTATGAATATCCTCGGAGTGCATGCGAATTTGGTGGTAACCAGATCGGAGATCAAGTTTGGAGAAAATTGTTGCCCCGTGAAGTTCGTCCAACAATTCATCTACGGTTGGTATAGGAAATTGATCTCTGACAGTGATTGCATTTAAGGCCCTGTAATCCACACAAAATCGCCAAGTACCGTCTTTCTTTTTCACCAGTAGGACAGGAGAACTGAATGGGGATTGGCTAGGGCGAATGATTCCTGCTGATAGCATTTCCTGACATAATTTTTCAATTTCGCTCTTTTGGAAATGTGGGTAGCGGTAGGGTCTAACTTGGATAGGTTTTGTGTTAGGGAGTAAATTGATGTGGTGGTTATATGGACGGTGTGGTGGTAAGGTGTTGGGAATGGTAAACACATCATTGTAGGTGGAGAGTAATTTTTGGATGTCAGGTACAATATGGTGGGGTTCCGTGTCATGTGTTTGTGGGGTATTGGGTGGGGCAGAGTGAGGACGGTTGAAACTCATGAGGCATGAAGTGTATGCATCCGTGACCATAAGTTTATTCAACTTTGCAGATGATATAAGGATTGGGTTGTCAGGACGGTGTCCCTGAAGTTGAATGTTGTTGCCCTGGTGGTCAAAGGTCATGAGTAATTGGCTATAATCAGTAAGAATTGGTCCCAAGGTGCTGAGCCATTGAACTCCTAGGACAATATATGCACCCTTTAGCTCCAAAGCGTATAACTCCACCGAAAATGAATGAGATTGCATCACTAGAGGTACCTCCTTGCAATATGCCAGACATTGAAATCCCTCACCATTGCCTACCTGCACAATAAATGGCTCTAAAGTCTGCAAAACCAATCCCAAATAAGTAGCCATTTTATGCGTGATAAAATTATGAGTGCTGCCTCCGTCGATTAAAACCTGAACTTGTTTGCCAAATATCGTTCCTGTTAAACGAAAGGATCGTGGAGAATAATGGCCAAATAAGGCGTTCAAACTGATCTCAGAAAAGGAATTAGGAATCTTATCTGTAATTGGAGATTCTGTTTGTTCTTCAGAGTCAGACGGGGGTGGATCATCTTCTATGCCATCAAAATAGAGCAATGTGGCTTTCCCTTTGCATTTGTGGCCAAACACTTATTTTTCATCACAACTGTAGCAAAGCCCTTTTTCCCTTTTACGTTGCATTTGTTCTGGTGAAAGTCATTTAATAGGAAGTGGGGATGTTGTGGATGGATATTTGGTGGTGTTTGATTGATTGGCTGATGTATTTGGTGTGAACGGTGGACGTGGTGTCCACTGTCGTTGGGCTTTGTACCCTGTATTTGAGTCTGTGTGCTGGTCCTCATATATTTTTGCCAGTGAGAATGCAGCATGGATATCTTGAGGGCGTTGAATTAGTACTTGGCTCCTAATGTTCGGTTTGAGACCGGCTACAAATAGTGCTCTTTTGAGTGTAGGAGAAAGGTCTGGTACTCTGCTAGCTATGACTTCAAAACTAGCTTGGAACTCACTAACCGTGGTTTGTTGTCGAAGGTTGGCAAGGCATACTGCTGGATCTTCAAACTCCGATGGTCCAAAACGCCTTTGCGCCGCCACCACGAACGCTGGCCAATTGGGAATAAACCCATCATTAAAAAGTCCTTGGAACCAAGAATTCGCTGGTTTGTCAAGGTTGAAAGATGCAATTAACACACGTTCTGCCTCTGGTATCTGATAGAATTCAAAATATCTATTGGCATGAAAAATCCAATCAGTGGGATCGCCGTCTGCAAACCTCGGAAAAGTGATTTTCGTTGGTTGTGTGCGATTAATGCCTGTGTTATTCAGCTGAGATTTGTAGGGACCTAAGCCGAGAACTCCAGATCCGTTGGACTGATTTTCGAGAATTCGATTGATGTCCTGCCGGAGTATCGCAAAATGTTGATTCTGCTGTGTTTGCGATTGCAGCAATTGTGCTTGCGAGTCCTGTAATGCTAATTGTTGTTGTTCACATACGAGTTCTGCTGCCTCGAGTTGTTTTTTCCAGCGTTTCTATGCGCTGAGTCATTTCACGCATGCGTGTGTTCTCCGCCATGTGGGAGGGAGATCAGATGAAAGCACCAATGAAGGGGAATTTCTTAGAATTAAGAGAAAAGAATAAGAGAGGAGAGAAATTTAGGAAGAAAGAATTGCGATCAAAACATCCAATGACTTTTATTGATCTTTTCCAGGATTTTTATAGTAAAACAAATAACAACCTAATGGCTAAGGAATGCCAGCTACTAACTAACTACTGGAAATAAAAATAACAAATTGAAGATAAGAATAACTTAAGGATTATTCCTATCTGCAACTAACTAACAAACTGATAATTGCATAATTATTAAATAAGAAAAGTAAAGACTCTTAGCTAATAAAGCTTTAAACATAATCTTGGAGATGGGCTGGTGGCTTTGTCATGCGTTTGGGCCTCTCATTATCTGGGCCTGCTACATAGTAACACAACTTGGTTGTTACAATATCCTTCCCCTTGTTTTTAAAGGAAAAAGTATTTATCTAGTCACTGGAGTGGAGATAACTTTGGGCCCGTTTGGATGAGTTTTTAAGAAAATGACTTTTTATGCATTGCTTTTTGTAAAATAATTTTTTTAAAAGGTAAAGTTATTTTACGTTTGGATGTATGATCTGCAAATCATTTTTACATAAAAAAGTTGTTTGGATGTTAAAAAAAAAGAAAAAGAGGAAGGTTATACTTACAACCTATTTTCGTTTACAACCTTTTTATAACCATATTTTTAACCGTTGATTTCCTGCAATTAACAATTATTATTTTCGCAAATTAAACTTATTAATTAATTATTAATTCGCAATAAATGATAACTGCTGATTTGCGGAAATCAACGGTTAATATATGGTTGTAAGAGATTGTAAACAAAAATAGGTTGTGAGTATAACCTCCATCATAAAAAAACACTTTTTATATATAAAATTACAATAAAGGAGAGATAAAATAGCATGATCGCAAGATAAGGAGAGATAAAATAGGTATAATATGATAAGGTTAAAATTGTATTTAAAAATTTATATTATCTTTTTTCGCAATTTTTTTTTATATTCTTTTAATTTCTGCTTTTTTCAAAAGCAACCAACTACTGGCTATAAAAAAAGCATCATTTTAACTTTTATTTTAATTTTTTTTTTTAAAAAGTTGTCATCCAAACATCAAATATTCTCAAAAGGACTTTTATTTAAAAAAACCAACTTTTTTAGGAATATAAATCCATCCAAACAGGCACTTTATCTCCGGTGAGCTCAAAATAACATCGTTTTGGGGTTATAAGATTAAAAATTATAATGATTAAGACTAATATAACCCTGCAGTATATTATAATTACAAAAATACCTTGATTTTCGTCCCAAAACGACGTCATTTTGGGCTCACCGGAGATAACTTATCTACATTGACCGAAGAAATCCTTTACCCTTGTTTAAATAGTGGGATGTGGATAGTTATTTTGTTTGTTTTGTTATTTGAATTTCAACTTTAGGCGTTAACTATTAGTGGAGCCTATCTAGTGTTAGTGGATAGTTATTTTGTTGGCTTGTATTATCTAATTTTAAACTTTGAAATATTTAAATAAAGATCATCAGAAGAATTATTTGAAAAAAAAAGCACTTTGTACAATAGGTCAGGCTTCCTCAGTAAAACCATTTATGTCTTTGGCAAATTCAAGGAGATGTTTAACAAACTCTCCAATCGGCTAGATGCTCTAATATCAACCACCAAACTTTCCGAATTCCATTGTTCTTTGACATTTATCTCTTTCTCTCTCCACCAAATGAGCGACTCCCCTCAACATTACCATGAAAAATTTATATACGGTCAAAGTATCTCATTCAAATAATGCCCCTCAACCAAGACCCCACTTTCGTTTAGACATGGGATATCCAATGAGAAATTCAATTCTAAAATTCTTTAAGAAGAAGAAAGAAAGCGAGAGGACATTTTTCAATCAGCAGCAAAGGAGAGGCGGGCATGGATATTGAAGATGATTCAATTACTTGATCTTGATTTTACTCTTGATGACAAGAGTAATTTTTAGGGGAGGGAATGTTACAGTTTTTTATTTTTATTATTTTATTATTATTTTATGAATTGTTGGTTTGTTTAAATAATGCGTTGTGGGTAGTTATTTTGTTTGTTTTGTTATTTGAATTTCAACTTTAGGCATTAACTATTAGTGGAGCCTATCTAGTGTTAGTGTGGGGTCACTTTGTTGAATTGTATTATCTATTTAAACCTTGAAACATTTGAATAAAGATCATCAGAAGAATTATTTGGAAAAAAAGCACTCCGTACAAGAGGTCAGACTTCCTCACTAAAGCCATTTGAGGCTAGACTTCCTTAATAAAATCAAATTTCTATTTTTATTTATTGTGTTTCGTAACAGTAAACATCATCTCATGTTGCTGCACGAATATGTTTTGCTTTATGCAACTGCCAAAAAAACAAATCTTTTTTGTTTATGGCTTTAATGTTTCTACAATGCATGCATATAAGTTATATATATTTATTTCCAAAAAGGCTGTTATAATCTTGGAATAAATTATAATTATAAAAATATGTTGATTTTTGCCCCCACAAAGATATCATTTTGGGCTCAATACAAATAACTTATTTATATTCACAGCAGAAAAAACGAACAATTTGTTTATACATTAAGAAGAAAAACTAGAGAAAACATTTAGAAAAGGCAAAATGTTTCTCATGTTTGTTGCATCATAGACATGTTTTCCAAAACCATAAATTTATATTTGTTAAGCTTGGTCAATTCATAGGCAAGTCTAGTGAATTATATTAAGAGATATTAAAATTAATGGGTTTCTAAATGTTTTCTCTTATTTTTCTTCGTTGTGAATAAACAAAAAGACTTCCAATTTTAATATTATGTTGAGAAATCTTAAAATTGTCTTACAATTTCATTTTTTTAGTTAGTTGAAGTAAATTTCTTTCTACTTATATTTAAGCCTAGTGAATTTCTATGTAACACCGATACTGACACGTGACACGATATGACACGACACTCCAACACGTTAATTCTAAAAAATATTAAATTTCGACACGTTAGGACACGTTTTGATATTAAATAATTTTTTTAATTTATATAGTATATATTATATTTAATATTCAATAATTTAACAAAAAAATGAATCTAAACTTATAATATTCATAAATTTTGCAAAGAAACATAAGATATCCCAAATATTTATATTAAACTCAATAAAATGGTAATCATAATTCAACAAATCTAATAGTTGGAACTAAAAACTTAACGCAATGTAACCTTTGAACCTTTTTTGAATTTCTATAACGCGTGTTGGAGTGTCGGAGTGTCCGAGAATGTCGGAAAGTGTCGGACACGATACGTCAAGGTTTTTGAAGTGTCGGTGCTTCATAGGTGAATTCTTACATATTTTCCAACATAATAAAAATTTAGCTCATGTTTGGGGATATTATTATGTCCCAAATCAGTAAATTGAGTTAATAAGGAAACTTAATAACACATAATATATAAAATTATTTTACTTAATATTTAGTATTTTAAGTTAGGTAGCTCTCATGGGCTTGAATACTAAAAAAAGAAAAGAAGAAGTCAAAATAATAATTTGTTTTTTGGTTATGAAAATAATAAAATTTAATTTCTATTTTTTTTTTCTTAAGTGCTGTCACTAGTCTAGTGGTAAGTAGTAACCAAATGCAACGATGCGTTCTGCTGCTGTCTTTCTTCCACCATTCATGGTTTTAGGGTTTCAAAATTTCAGTTTTTCATTCATTTCTGCATTCACATAGAAATTGCAATTTAATTTGTCCACAGTTTCCTTTCCGTGACACGAGAAATTGAAAGACTTCGATAGCATTGCTCGACACGGTACGATTTTTTTGTCCCTTTTTCTCTGTCAGAATTGCATGCCAATCCAATGTAAAAAAAAAAAAATCATTCTTTTTTGTCAGTTTTGCATTCTTGGGCTCTTTGTTTTTCTTTTTTGGATATTTACGATTCTTCCTTCCATTGGGGTTTTTTAGTTTTCTGTGTATTGTTGTTGAGAATTTGAATTTTTGGGATTCTGGGGCTTATTATTTGTGTTTGGGAATTTTCCTTTCATTGGGGTTTGGGATTTCTGTGTGTTCTGTTTCTTGGTTGCTATGCTGTGTTGTGTTACGTTATGCTTTGCATTGAGATTTTGAGACCTGAACAGCATGCACATTGATGTTGCAGTGCCAATGACTTATGTGGATGAGGATGCTTCTTCTGGCTCTGCAGATGATGTGATCATCTTAGATGGACACAATTGTCAGACTGGAGTGCCATCTAGTTCTTGTGGTGGCCGGAAGAGGGGCCGGAAAGCTGCCGGGAGTGCTATAGTGGATGCCATGCTGGAGATAGCAGCTGCCTCAAAGATGAGGGCAAGTGCAATTATGAAGAATAAGGACAGATTCTCTACAAGAAAGTGCATCAAAGTGTTGGATGAGATGCAAGGTGTTGATGAACGGATTTACTTTCATGCTTTGGATTTGTTTGAGGACCACCCCAATGCCCGAGAGGTTTTCATCTCTCTTAAGGGTGAAAAAAGATTGCCATGGTTGCATGGAAAATGTGGTGTTTCCTCTAGTTGAATTGTTTGAGAAAAATTTCCTTGTTTTTTTTTTTTTGGTTTAAAAATGGTCCCTTACTTTTGTACAGTTAAGTAGACTCCAAGGGAATGATGTTATGTTAGATACTATTATTAATTGGATTTTGTGCTTAAAGCCTATGTTAATTTTTAATGAAAAAACAGCACTTTGTTTTTGAACTACTGTTTGACTTGTTTTATGCATGATTGAGATGCTTTCTAAAGCTATGAACTAGATATATCAAACAGATATATTATCTTGCAGTTGCACCATTCGAACTCTTGAACTTTATCTTTACAGATACACCAATTAGCATGGATGATATTGACCTAGAATTGGATGAAATGGAACTAGTTGCGGCTGCTGCTGGATACTATTACTATAGCTGTCTAACTAAACAACCTTCCCGTTGTTTATCACCTAGGAGATGTGAATTCATGACAGAAGTGCTGAATGGGCACGATGACTTTTTCCGGGAAATGTTGCGGATGGACAAGCATGTATTTCACAAGTTGTGTGATATTCTCCGTCAAAAAGCCATGTTACGCGATACTGCTGGTATAATGATAGAGGAGCAGTTAGCAATATTTTTAAACATCATTGGCCATAATGAACGTAATAGAGTGATTCAAGAGCGGTTTCAGCATTCTGGTGAAACCATTAGCCGACATTTTAATAATGTATTGAAGGCTATCAAGTCACTGTCGCGTGAATTTTTGCAACCTCCTCAGCTCACAACACCTCCAGAAATTCTCAACAGTACTAGATTTTACCCATATTTCAAGGTTCCATTGATCTTTGAGTTCATTCTCCATTAATATTCTTTATTCAATTCAAGATTTCTTCTGTGTTTTAATACTTGTGCTAGTTTACTTACCTTTCCCCTCCCTCCCTCTATAATTTCAGGATTGTATAGGAGTAATTGATGGTATGCACATTCCTGCACATGTTCCAGCCAAAGATCAATCTCGATTCCGAGATAAGAAAGGTATCCTATCTCAAAATGTGCTGGCAGCATGCACATTTGACTTGCAGTTTATATTCATTTATCCTGGTTGGGAAGGCTCTGTCACTGACTCACGTGTGTTAAGGGCAGTCCTTGATGACCCAGATCAGAATTTCCCTCAAATACCTCAAGGTTTGATTGCATTTATATCTGTAGTTTTAAGTTTAATATCTGTTCATGTTACACATTGCATTACTAATAATTTCTTTTGGATTTATTTGATAGGAAAATATTACCTTGTTGACGTGGGGTACTTAAACACAGAAGGGTTTATTGCTCCTTTTCAAGGGGTTCGGTACCAGAGTTATGAATACAAAGGTGCTAATCAATTACCAAGAAATGCAAAGGAGTTGTTCAATCACAGGCACTGTTTTCTGAGGAATGCTATCCTGAGGTCATTTAATGTGTTGAAAACTAGATTCCCAATCCTTAAACTTGCTCCTCAATATTCCTTTCAGATTCAGCGGGATATAGTCATAGCTGCATGTGTTTTGCATAATTTCGTTCGCCGTGAGGAAAGAAATGACTGGTTATTCAGTAGTGTCGGCGGGGTAGCAGTGGATGAACTGTCAGATCTTGATGAACTTCCTGATGTTCAGTTGCTTACTTCAATTCAAGAACAATTTGCATTCTCATTAAGGGATTCAATTGCTGCAGCTATGTGGGATGACTTTTTCAATAAATGGGATGAGTGGTAATTCTTGGCTGGAGAAATGTCATAGCTTGGCGACTCAAAATGTGGGTTTGTTGCAAAAGGTTAGGTGACTTAATCATCTTCATGGAATTGATGACCACCTTAATATGTGATTTGATTTTTAGGTCACAGCTCAATATTTTTTGTATAGTCATATCTTTTGTCAAATAATAGTTTATTTATAATGAAATTGTGAAGTTTGCTTGGGTTAGATGCAGATATTGTTGTGGATGTTTCTGTTACAATAGCCTAACTGCATAGCTTGTTTGCGATGGTGCTATTGGCACTCAGCTTCTCAAACTTAACCTATAGGGCTATAGGTCTCTTACCTGGCTAAGTCTCTAGACATTGCTTGTAACCAAAATAAGTTAAAGCCATTCCAAACAAGAAGGTTCTCGAGTGTAATAAGTGCAAACCATGAAATCAAAGAGTGTAATTTCCCTTATATTTAATGGTACAAAACATATGCAATGTATCTTTGCTTTGAAATAATAAATAGACTATTCATAAAATATTTCCATTTAAAAAAGTTCTGAAGCTAAGATTGATAATTTTGAAGTAATGTCGTAATAACAGCCAAAATATTTTTAGATTGTTGGATTGAAACAACAACGAAGGGGGCGTAACAATGTCCTTAACTTTTTACAGTGTTTTTTTTAACGAACAAAGCAAATGAACCCTTACAATGAACTATTAACTATACTAATTTTTAGAAAATAAATAAGTAAATAAAGAAAAACACATTCTTCAATTAACATATTTGTATCAAATCATGTACTGTATATCTTAGTTAACAAGCATTGGATCACTTAATCAACCTTTCATACATAACAATTGCATGACTTGAATTTAAATTTCAGCTTCCCAATTTGTGGCAATCTATAATGTCTTGTGCCTTTTCTAGTTTTCCAAAACAGTTTTTTAATTTTCAGAATGAAAAAAATGAAAAAACATATTTGATAATATCTATTTTGTAAGAAATAGTTATAAAAATTAGATCTACTTTTTAGTTTTTAGAATCAAATTTATAGAACACATATTTCAGTTGTTTTTATTTCGTGTTTTGACTTTTAACTCAAAAAAAAAAAACATCTATTTCGTTAGTTACTTTACAAAATAATTTTAAGAATAAAAAAGCAGAACACAATCAAACAAATTCTATATTCCTATTTGGATTTTAAAGTTTTTCTGGTCATTGTCATCCTTTTTGTCACCTTTGTTCCTCAGTCGCCTTCATTCTAGCAACAAGCACTATATTTTTTGACCTGCCACCGATGATCCCAAAATCTTAAAAGTGTCTCCTCAAGCCCAGCTCAGTTTTGAGTATTTTGCTCTTTTAAAATTATTTTGTTCCCTTTTCTTCTCAAATTATATATCAATCTTATTTGAGTCGCACCTGAGAGCCACTCCATACCACTGATTAGTAGAGGGAAATGAAATTGTATTCAGATTCCAAACGCATCACAATCCCCTCAACAGACCTGGCCTCCCGATTTGTATAAACGGTTCACTATTTGTTTCTGTTAGCTTGCAGAGTATAGAATCAGTAATCAGTGCATGGCTTCGACACTGGTTATTGATACTCACCTTTCAACTGGCACTGTTCACACCTTTTCTGCCATTGTCTGATCGAGGAATAATATACACTATCATAATTATTACGTAATAAAAAAGAAGAATCAATTCTAAATTGGCAAATAAAATTATGAGTAAATACTATTTTTGGTCCCTAACAAAAAAATACAGTCCTCACTTTAGTCCCTTACAAAAATAAATTAGTCAGTTAGTCCCTAACAAATTCAAAGTGAACCCATTTAGTTCAAATCGTGATCCCTCACAAATTCAAAAAAGATCCATATTAATCCTTCAAAAAGACTAAAATAGGTCCACTTTGAATTTGTTAGGGACTAACTGACTAATTTATTTTTGTAAAGGACTAAAGTGGAGACCGTGTTTTTTGTTAAGGACCAAAAAAAATATTTACTCTAAAATTATAAAACATGTTTTTTTTTAAAAAAAACTTGGAAGATTTACTAAAACCCCCGTCTTTGTCCTAGCTAGATACAATCTCGCCCTATCGATCTTTGTCTCAAATAGGCAGTTTGACTCTGCTGGTCAAAGACCTCAAGATAAGATCATAATTTAGAAAATACACATGGCACAACAATTTTATTAAAAACCAAAAAAAAAAAAAAAAATTATAGTAACATCAAAATACTATCCTTTTTGTAATTTTACATCTTTAAAAGTACACAAAAGAACGCATTTTATCAGCACCGTAACACCCCTCCACTTTCAATCCTCCGTTCAAAACATTGAAGGGCAATGTACTAATTCTTCGACAAGAAATGCACCCGAGCAAGGGTATATTCCTTTCCTGCAATCCAAACACCAGTTTGTGACCATTGTACATCTTCCCAGTCCAGGTTTTCCTCCAGCACCTACGCCAGAAAATGCGAAATTTTAACTAAAGTACATTTGCCATCTGCAATTAATTCGAATAACATTATATGTAACAAATTGAGTGATCCTGTACATGTTGAAGCAAGCCAAACAAGGACCACAAGTTACATAAAAGGCCTCGGGATTTTATGCAAAAACTGAAACATTAAGCAAAAAAGCAGACCTGCGCGGCATATTGATAAACAAACAAAAGAGTAAATACTCTTTTTAGTCCCTAACAAAAAATACGGTCCCCACTTAATCCCTTACAAAATAAAATAAAATTAGTCTCGAGGTCCCCAACAAATTCAAAATGGACCCATTTAGTTGAAATCGTGGTCCCTCACAAATTCAAAAAAGACCCATATTAGTCCTTCAAAAGAACTAAAATGGGTCCACTTTGAATTTCATAGGGATCAACCAACTAATCACTTTGAATTTCATAGGGATCAACCAACTAATTTTTTTTTGTAACGGACTAAAATGAGGACCGTGTTTTTTTTTTAAGGACCTAAAAGAGTATTTATTCCAAATAAATTGAAGACTAGTGACTTGAGCATTTGGTCCAACGGTCATCAGCTCCAAGACCTACAATGTGACTTCCCCCTCTACCTTTTAAAGAGACCCCCCATATTCCCCTTTCCCCCTTCATACGCCGTACAACTATTTAAATGAGAAAAAGAAGACTAGTAGAGGCAAATAAGGACATTCAAAGGTAAAAATAAGAGTTACTCATAATTGACGACAAAAATTCTGTAGAGATTATTATTCACATGCCAGTGGAAAAGAAATGAAAGATCGATTCAAAAATACCTCCACGTGTTCAAGAGGAAGAGGGATGCCAATCGTACGCATCACCTTCTGAGGTAGAGGCTTCTTACAACGAGACCAGCGAAATACATCAATCAAGACATTATCAGAATCAGCTTTCTCACCATTTGTCGAGTGTGGGTGGTGATTTTGAGACTTTTCTATATCTGGGTCATGCAACTGAGTTGCTGGTGTAGCCTTCAACACTTTGTCTCCAGTATAACAGAGCTCATATCTACAAAGAATTGACTCATATATAAGTACAGTTTCTTCATAACTTCAACTAGACTACCCGACTTCAATAGGACCATGGAAATAGACTAACAGTTGTCAAGACCATCATCATGGAACCATTGAGTTCCATAAATTAAACAAGAGCTATTTTTAAAAAAAAAAAAATTATTATATAAAAAGAAAGGATTTATCGTTTCTCCATCAACATGAGATAAAGTTATTCCATTAACTCTAAAGCTACGTCGTTTTGGGGATTGGGGGATTAATGAATGGTATTTTAGGAATTTTATTTGTTTCTTGATATATAAATTTTACCAAAAATACCCTTTATTAATTCTCCCAACCCCCAAAACAACGTAGTTTTGGAGATAATAGAGACAACATCATCTCATATTGATGGAGAAACAATAAACCCAAAAAAAAATAAGAGCAATAACAGTGAAATTTTCCTCAAATGGATATTAAGAAGCAATTACTGAAAGAGGGTGACAATCCAATACGGTTTCACATTTATAAGAATATGACAATTGCATATGGCCCTTAATAGCTACTGCAGATAGATTTTTTTAAAGGGAAATCAAATATGAAGCCTATAACAGTTGACATACAGATAACTCATTTTGGGCAAGAACTTCCATGTAAAAATTACCTGCAGGAGTGTGTCTCCAGATACAGAACTTCTCCCTTCTTCAAACGAGCAGATGTATAAAGAGGCTTTTTTAGACCCTTGTCAGCAACAATGCTTATACTATACTTGATCCTGATGATCATTATAATCAATAAATAATAAAAACAAGATATGCTGCAAAACAGAACTGTTGCATCTCATATCAACCTATATGAGGATATGAAATATTAATATTATAACCCAAGCAAAAAGCTCAAATATTTTTAATTTACAAAAATACCACTAACTTGGCTTCTATTCTCTATCACAAAACACTATTATTATATTAGACAGTACTTTGCCATCTAAAACTAGCATACCAAGGCTCATTGCAGAGGTTGTACTGTATTGTGACTTCTCGTACAAATCTTTGCTGCCGCAATGCATTCTGAAGAACAAAGGACCAAGTAAGATGATAACAGAATGTGAAATAAATGTTAGTTCAATTTTAATGCAAAAGGTTTGTTTATTATAAGACACTGGACAAACCGAAGCTGCAGCCCTGGTGGTCATTGTCCGCTCAACTGTCACTGGTGCAAGGGTGGGCTCAACAGTTGATGTATGTGTAAGGCAAGGTTCAAGATCAATAGTTCCCCCGCCTTTCTGAAAACCAAAGAAATAAAAATGGTTAGAATCACCATTATGTATTTAATATTGACGTAAACATTCCCGGCACAACCATCCCTTTCCATCCCAAATATAATGTCCTCGTTCTACGCAAAGAATTTATATAAAACTAGTCAGCAAACTCTCCCAAAAGACATGAGAGATATCAAAGAGATAGAAAAGGACATGATATTTGGAATGGAAAATAGTGGACTGAATTATATGATAAGCATCTAAAGTAGACTAGGTTACAATAAAGATAACACATAATTTTAGGGGGCACAAGTTCCAAAGGATAAAGGACTTTGTAGGGCTTTGGTTACTACCTTCACAATGCAGCACCGCTCAATTCTATAACTACAACCAATTGCAGCACCCCAAGCACGGGAACGTACATTGTTTCTCAGGGTAGAAATATAGCCTGATATTACACACAAAATTTAGATAATTCAAATAAAGCTTCAATGGTAAAAGCAATATCAATCACTGCAAAGGAGTGAAACCAACAAAACTGACTGATTTCCCCCACTATATATATATATATATATATTACAAACAAATTTGATTAAGTTTCAACTGGGTGTGCGTGGTGCAGGAGACATGACAATTTGTGATGCAAGAAGTGCTTCTTTTTTATACATGGAGTAGCTTTCCGATCAAGAGAGTTAACCCCCTCCCATATAAAATCCGAAGACCAAGGGTCTGAACCTCATTGATAACCTTCCACATTTAAAAGTGCCTACATCTTCTTATTGTTATCATTAGAATTTGTATGTATAAAATTTGTTGAGCCATTTGAGACTTTCAATCAGGTCCTGCAAATCTATACTTTACTGACACTCTGCCATCAATATTTTCTTGTTCTTTCTTTCTTCAACCATCTGCCCTAAATTTCCTTCAATTTACAAAATGGTTTTGCACTAAAAATAATAGCTACTCTAGCATGCATTTAAGTGTTGTAATCAAACATGTAATGAGTTATATGTTTCTTTTTTATTCAGAATTAAAACTACTAATATGATAACTCAAGTTATAGCTATTAAATGCTAAATTTAGTAAGCAGATAAGCCATGGAATGTATTGTACTCAGGTAAATTCAGAGCTTCAAGTCTTAGAATATAAAAAATGAAATAGCTCCAACTCTCTCTCTCTCTCTCTCTCTCTTTCTACCCCATTCTTCCGCTGGTACATAATTTACAGTCAACATCCAGCGTCACAAAGACAACTCCAAAATTTCCAACTTCAAGCCAAATCAAGTTCCTTTTACTCAATAGTTACATACTGCTCAATTAATGCTAAGATCAGTATGATATTTTGAGTTCCATATTTACTTATGGGTTTGGTGTTTGTCCTTTTAAAGAACATAAAATTGCGTCCTTTTAAGTGAAAGAAAGAGATACACAATGAAAATCATGGGGGGAGAAAGTGGGTATTTTTTTTAATTTAAATTTCAAATACGAAACACTAATTTAACTAAAATGACCATCCTTTAAAAGGACAAACATTTTTCCCTTTAATTATTCTTAAAAAAATAACTACTAAACCTTTCAGAACTACTAAATGGAAAACCCAAGATCAAGTGGGAAATTCCATTTATTTATCACATACGAAAACTATTGAGTTTTAACCATAAATACATTCCCAGTTAATACTTCAAGACCACTTAGATGCAATTCAATGTTATTGAAGACAGCAGTGCCAAGACTTTACTAGACAATGAAAAAAGAGTGCATCTTTCTGATCTACGTACAATCTTGCGGAGGAAGCACTCGAATGGTTGTGCGCAACTCTTGTATGGCCATGTGAGGAGGAGAAGCTGTTGGGCGACAGTAACCTGTATGCATGAGAACTATGCAACAAAATTGCAACATCAGTACTAATTTCAAACATCTCAACTTCAGTCATTTGCAATCAAAAACTAGCTGCACCCTTTTTGTAATAATACATACCAGCAACAAGATCTGAGTCATATGTGTACACATCAGTACCCCATAGCTGGCCACCTCTGACCTGAACATAATAATCTGAACTCTCAATACTTTGTATCGCATCAATAACTAAAGAATATTTAAATTTCGTACCTTGAGTTTCAAATTTAAACATATAGATAAGATTAAAAAAGGAAAAAATAAATAAATAAAAGACTCTCATCTCATCATATCATTTCATTAACTGAAGTATTTAACCAAATTCCTGCCAATGGCAAGCAAGAATCAACAAAAACTGTCCATAATAATCACAAAACAATTATAAAATGGACTTTACACTTTAGATTCAATGTATCAACAACATAGTTATCAAATGCGGATTGCGGCATGTCGCAATCAACCCCGGGTTGCGGTTGCGGAAATAGCAGAATAGATATATGACAGAAATAATGGCAAAAAGAAATATTTTTTAAAGGCAAAGATAGCTGAAGTGACAGAGAGAGATGCGGATAGACTAAAAAACCCTTGAATTTTTTCGGTTACACATTTAAATTTAGGACAAAATTGACATTTTGCCGTGTGACAGCAATATGGCCGCAAATGCGGTCGCAATGGCCGCTATTGCGTTCCGGTGCGGCGCGGTGCAGTTTCTTACAGAGAGGCACCACAACGCCCATACGACGCGGCTTGCGGCGCAATTAACTACTATGATCAACAACAAGCATAAAATAAAACCAAAGGGATACCGGAAAATGTAGAAGGGTAATGAAACACACTGTATCTAATAAAGAGAGGGCAGAATGGTAATTTTATTTCAATAAATGAGATTCAAAGCTTTTCGATAGAAGCGTTTATTCAACTTCTCTTCGTTCTTCTCTCTTTCTTCATTTTTTTTTTTAATTTGCTTCCTTTTCAACCAAATTCCAAGCATCTTGAGGAAAATTTAAAGCCCTACCCATTTTTTTTCTTGGAAGTGATTTTCGGAGTTAAGGAAGTGCTTTGAGAAAAAAGGGACCCAACTCACTCCTTAAAAATTGACTTATTTGACTCGTAAATCCAATATCCAAACATTTGAGGAATTTATATTTTTGACAGATTTGATTTGGGTAGGTGTATTTTTGAGCTTTGAGTATAAATTTAGGGAATTTACCTCATCTCTGTACTACCTATTGTTAGTATTGTTAGCTTATTTTTATATAATTTCTAAAGGCATGTCAAAATATTTGTTGGTGTTCAAATTGGCTAGTTACTACCTCATTTGCTTTCTCCAGAGCCACTGGAAGTGATTAGTGATTTAGTTGATTAGTGATTAGTGATTTAGTTGACTCTTCAGAGATGCGAGTGAATAATAATTATGATAACATATTTTATCATTATCATTATTTTTGAAATTTTTTGTATCGATATAGTTTAATAACATGCATGGGGAAACAATTATTTTATATTGTAATTGATTAATTATAAGTTTATATGTTATGGATTTTTATATAATACCATGATATTTATATTTTGTGATATTAAATATTATTAACCAAAGTTATCAAATGCGGATTGCGGCATGTCGCGGCCAACCCCGAAAAATGCTATAGCGTTATAGCAGGTTGCGGTTGCGGAAATAGACGATAGATATATGACAAAAATAATGGCAAAAAAAAACATTTTTAAAGGCAAAGATAGCATAAGTGACACAGAGAGAGAAGCGGATAGACTAAAAAACCCTTAAATTTTTTTTGTTACACATTTAAATTTAGGACAAAATTGACATTTTGCCTTATGACATCAATATGCCGCAATTTGGCCGCAAATGCGATCGCAACGGCCGCTATTGCGTTTTGGTGCGGTACGGCGCAGTTTCTTGCGGCGAGACACCGCAACGCCCATACGGTGTGGCTCGCGGCGCTATTGCGGCGCAATTAACTACTTCAAAAATGTCGGATAGAATTTGAATATGAAATGTTTACTTTGAAAATATGAGATTCGAGAATTTTATTTATCATTTGGAGAAAAAGAGCTATTAACCCTCGACCCACAAAAAAGAAGGCACTCACTAGTCAATTTTCCAATAACAAAGAGTTTGATCTTACTTGGCGGTTTGTTGCAGTAACATTCTCCGCTGGTATCCGAATTTCAAGAGTGGGGCCACTATTAGAGCTTTCACCATTTTTTTCCACTTGAGATTGAGAAGATTCATATTCCTTCCACAACTTTATCAGTTCTTGCATGCTTTCACCAACTTTATAAATAACAGAAGATACTTCTGCTTTAGCTGAAATACCAGAACTTACATATAATGAACATGCAAATGAAAGAATAGAAAAATATCCAGCTCTAATCTTTTCCTCTCCATCAATAAGTACCAAAATAGACACGCACATTATAATAGCAACCCATCACACAACACAACACATTAAAAAGGAAGTATAAAGGAGATGAGCCAATCTGAGAGGAGAAAATATATCATAAAATATAAGTCCATGGGCTATTCAAAGCAATTTATATTGAAACCCGAACTAATTCATGAAGGCACAGATCTACAACAAGCCATATAACTTCGAGCCAGTGAAAAAAAATATGATATAATACCTTGACACCTGCAAAATAAATAAACAAAAGGTAATTACTAAAAGGAAAAAAATAAATAATACAAAGGACTATAAATCCAAAAACCAAAACGGTACGAATAAATCAAAGTATCAAACAAGAGACATCAACTTCTATCAACATGGTGCTTCAAGGCACAAGGGAGTAATGAAGTGCAAGCTGAGGAATATAATTGTCAATTTGACATAATAAGAGAAAAAAAACAAAATTAAGTTCTTCTTGATGTGCAATAGTATCTTCTATTTAGGGATTGTAGATTATGTAATTAATTAGGATTTAATTTGTATTACTTTCCTTATTTCCCTAGTTTCTAGGTTTGCTTATTCTCTTAGTTTCCCAATATCAGGGATTGTAATTTCCTAGTTTACCGTTATTAGATCGTAAATCCTACATAAATAGAATGGGATGCTGAGGAATTCTTCAAGCATTTCACAAATCTTTTTGTACAAAAACAACCCTGAATTTCAACTTAGCCTATTGCTAGAGATATAATAAAATCATTCTATGCCTTCACCTAACAACTTAAACTTTTGGGAAAGTTGATTCGTGACACCCATAAACATTTTCATGGGCTATTGTAATTCCATGACTAGATTTCTTTTTTGATTAAAAACAAAAATTTGAAGAACTTTTGTGATACAAAAGAATACGAATAACTAATACACAAATTCAAATGCACAAAAATTCCTCCAAAGGCCCAAATATTAACGTACCTAATAATATAATAATGGGAGGAAAAAAGTTTAACGTCAATATAACCTTACTGTTTTTAAGTTCATTAAATCTAAGTATATTCTTTTTAAAGTGTTTACTAACCGAGCTGATTTGTTTGCTGGTAAATTCACTTATCGTTAACCTTACAAATTTACTTATTGTCGTTGTTCCTACAAAATTTTAGGCTACAAAAATACCCATAAGCAATTGTTGACGATTACTGTGCTGCCCCCCTAAAGGTGCTTTTAACTCTTAAAATGTAGACATTAGCATCCTCCCAAAAGCAAATTCTAGAAAAAGAAGAATAAAAGACTGAAAAATTTATGCTAATAGGGCTCAGAAGCTTCATCTTTTAGAACTAAAAAATCACGTAGAATAAATTAAAAATATATTTGAAATGAAAAGATACTTATTGGATAACTAAGTTCTCACACAATAATTAACCAATAAAAGTAGAGGAAGAAAATACTCTTCATTGTCTTGGGCATGGGATCTAAAACGAGCCTCGCGATTGGCCACGTGAGGGCTTCCCCTTGATCTTTGTATCCTCTTACGATGCTGAACATTATAATTATGGACTTCCCTCTCCTTCTCTCCAGTCCCTTCCCCATCAGCACATCCGTCTTCTGATTGCTTGTCAAATTTAGTTCGCTTTTCAGGCCGATCACCTTCTAAATCAGCATCCCTTTCTTTCCTCCTCTCTCTAGCTTCTCCATCAACATTTTTCCAGCTGTCAACATCTTTTTGTTTCTTCTGTTCTGGTAACACAATTTCTTGCTCTGGAATTTTTACTGATCCATCACCAAGTTCCTTCTCATTATTTGGAACCTCTTTCTCCATTACATTCCACGAATCCCTCTTTATATGATCTTTTTCCCTCTCTTTTGAATTTTCTCTCTCTTTTGGAAGATCTTTCTTCTCCCTCTCCCACTTTTCTACATCTCTATCCTCTTTGGCAGCTTCTTTGCTGTCACCACTACTATTGTTAAGTTGTGTACTGTTTCTGCGATCACTTCTCTCTTTTTCCCTGTCCACCCAGTCACGATGCTTCACATCCTTTCTTTTTCTCTCTTTAAATCTATCCTCACTTTTAGAATCAATTTTGTTTTCCCCAACAGCCTCATGAGCTTCCAAATAGTCCCTTTCTTCTGCTGTTGAACTATCCTTTCCAACTTCCACAGGTGTATTTGCACGTGACGTATGCCAGGAATCCATACTCCCACTAGGGGCATCAGAATATCTTTTCCCCTTATAATCTTTTAAAGTCAAGTGGCTGCTTCCCGCACCATAGCCATCCTTCTCTGTCTTAATGTCACCTTTTGAATCATTATGACTATCCCGTTCATATCTGCTATCCTTGTGGTCATCACTTCTAACTTCAAAACGCACATCCTTCTCACTCTTAGCAATCTGAGAATCCCTTCTTGCTTCACCATGTAACTCCTTCTTATCTGCCTTCATATCACGACTCTCAAACCGGACATCTCTAATCTCCTTAAAATCCCTTGATTCTATCCTGTTATCGGTTCCGATGGGGTGATCTGCATGAGAATCACTCGACGATGATGGCATCCGATAAACTGAGTGAAGAGGAGATCTTCTGTCTGCATCACGAGGTTCAATACGGAGCGCCTTTCCCGCCCGGGAATCCTGACCTATATCGTAAGGACTATGGTGGTCATTCGAAACCGATGAAATCATCTTGGAATATGTACCCGAATCTTGATGTGGGTGCTTCGAAGATGGTTGAACAGTCTCTTCATGAGATCTCTTAGGTACACCACTCATATTGAAAACCCCAAAACAGTCATAAACCTCAAAAGGTACTAATGTGACAGCCAAGATAAATCCTATCACTGCTGTCCACTAACTCTATTGAAGTCGCTAACTGCAAGCAAACAATGGAAACAATATAAGGCCACAACAATTTTCTCATGTCAAAACAAATGTCGTAAGCACTCAAGCTCATTGTACGACATATATAACAAATACAAGCAATGACAAAGAGGTCAACGAAACAGTAATTGACAAAGCAACGTCTTCAACATAATCATCATCAAATTAACAAACATACAAAGGCAATCATAAAAATCTAATTGCAAATATTTAATTATTTATCAGACACGGTATTTACATGCAAGAACAATTACAATTAAAACGCTATAATTAAGTTCAAATACCATTTGACCAGAGTCAAAACTTCATGAAAAAAAATTCATCATCATTTAAATACAGAAGAAAATCAAACCTAATTTAACCAAACAATTGCGAAGCTGAAGTCAAAAGAGTGTCAGATAAACCGAATCTAGAGAAACGATGCTTAATCGAAATGAATCTTGAACTCGTAGTGATAGAAAATGAGGAAAAATTATATAAAGGAGAGGGAGGAGTGGAAGATGCAAAGGTAAATGAAAATGCAAATGCAACTGAAATGCAATGAAAATGAAAGAGTGAAATAGTCAAGGAAAGTAGAAAAAGAAAACCCTAAAAATTGTATTGAGAGAAAGAGAGACTCAGTGTGTGGGAGTTCACCTTGATTATCGGTGATTATCTTCTCTTTAGTGTAGTTTTTGTGCGTGCGTGTGCGTGCGTGTGTCGGGTTTGAAGAATGTAAGAAAAGGGTTGTGTGTGTCTGATTGTGAGACTCACCCTCTGTGTATATATATATGAATTGCTTCTGCCGAAAATGCGATAATAGGGGAAAATTGAAAAAGACACTGCGTTTGCTGTTTATTACAATACATGCCTTAGGTTAGTTAGTACTTTGGACTGGATTATTGGCTTATTTGGACAAGGATTTTTTTTTCTTAAAAACAAATTATACATTCCTTGTTTGAAAGGCTTTTATTTTTAAAGTTAAAATTATTTTGTATTTAAACATGGTATTTTAAAAAAATTATGTTAAAATTAATTTATATATTGAAATAAAAAATATGTTGTGAGAATTCTAAGAAGAAAATGTTTCATTGAATTGTATTGTAATGAGGAGATGATACACATGTAAGTACTGACCAAGTGTGATTGAAAAAGGAAATAAAAGCAGGCATCACTATCATTTGCGGGAAGCTAACACTAACAAAAGCAGTCATCTCGGCTATCTCAGTATATGCAATGCAAACCAATCTCCTGCCTCTGAGTGCTTGGTATTAAGGATATAAATAGGTTATGTGGAATTAGACTTTGGTTTAAATAAGTGAAGTGTATGTAAAATATTTTATGCTAATCTGGTCTATTAGCTTAGTATAGGCTAAAATTATAAGTCTGGTCTGACATATATTTAAAAAATAAAAGTCTTGACTAGACAAGATAGCTTGTTTAAACCTACTAGATATTCAATCAACGTCAACAACATCTTTATCCTAAACTAGTTGGGGTCGATCTATTAGATATTCAATATTTTAAAAAATAATTAAAATAATATTACTTTATTACAAAATTATTAAAATAATAATTTATTTAAAATAAATAATATGATATAGGTCGATAGGCTCGACATGTAAAAAAAATATTTTCTAAATAGGCTTTTTTTTATGTCTAAGTTTGTTTTATTTGACTATATGGATATAGGCTGAGTTTGACTTGATTTAAGTCGAGTCGTAGGCTCTTGTTAGGCCGACTAGCCCGTTTACATCCCTACCTGTGATGAGATTGATAAAACTTCAAGACAATTTCTTTGGAGATCAAAAGTGGACCATAGGAAGCCGCACTTAATGTCGTGGCTTGGTATGTGTACACCAAAGTATGAAGGGGTCTTAGGTTACGAAATATGTGAGACATGAACACAACCTTTTTGATGAAAATTGGCATGGTTTGATTACCAACCATGACGCACTATGGACCCAGGTCTCGAAAGCCAAATATAGAATGGGGGAAGGCTTGATTCCTCGGATCCAACATGCTGCCAACCCATTAAATCTTTGGAAGGGGTTAGTAAAGGCATGGCCTCGCTTGGTTAAGGGCCTGCGAATAATGCTTGGGGATAGGAAATAAATGCTATTCTGGAATGACAAGTGGTTCCTTGGACTGGCACTCTTTCAATCCACCTATATTTTCCGCATTCCACAAGAGAAACAACATTGGACAATGAACAAGTATGTCACTGACCAAGGAGACTGGGTGTAGGACATCCTTAATCCTTACCTTCCTCGAGAGGCTATCTAGCAGATAGTCAAGATTCCTCCTCCAGGTAGTAATGATGGTCTAGATACTACTATTGGGTCTTTCTCCAGCGATTGGGCTTTTAGTAAAATCATCCTTTGATCACTTTTCACAGGTGGATGATGGGAAACTAAACCGGTGTAGAAAGAAGTTTGGAAGTGGGATGGGTCGTAGTGCATCAAGACATTCTTGTGCCTTTTTGGTAGTCAGAACTCGCTCACTAATACTAAACACGTGGAGAGACACATGACGCACTTTGACACTTATCCCGGATGCCAAGTCCAAGCTGAGGACTATACTCATGCGATTAGAGACTATAGTTGGGTTCAACCAATTTGGGAATCTCTAATCCAGGGCAGATGAGAGGAAGACTTGTTCAACCAACCACTTGCATCATGGCTCTCTATTAATCTATCTAGCCAAAAAAAGATAACTGACTCTAGTAGGTGGAATATCTTGATTTTCGAAGGGAGATGCCTGAACGACGCAAGCACTCTGCATAAAGTCAATTACACAGTAGAAGAGATCATAGCAACAAGAGAGACTCTCATATCAACTAGGTTGTTGCCTCAATCAAGAACGGAGAAGCTAATCCGATGGAAATTTCCTACTTTTGGGTGGGTCAAGGTGAATATAGATGGGTCGAGATATAATGGGGCGTCTAGCGGTTGTGGTTGTGTTATAAGAGATCTGTCAGGGAAGTGGCTTCACGGGTTTTCAAATAACCTAGAAGTTGGATCTTTCCTCATTGCTGAATTATGGGGAGCCATCATAGGTTTTGACCTAGCATGGAAGCTTGATTTTAGAAGAGTCTGGTTAGAAGGAGACTCAAAGGTGGTGGTTGAATTCATTTCACATAGCTGCCCACCTAGCCATCCTGCCATGTCTATTGTTCACAAAGTTAGAAGCACATTTCTAGACCTTGGGAAGTCAACATTTCTCACAACTTCAGAGAGGGAAACAAGGTTGGTGATTGGTTGGCCACTCATGCTATCAACTATGGTTGGAAGACCTAGTTTTTGTTGAAGCCTCGCAAGGATGCATTAGTCTGTTGCTGAAAGATATGATTGGTCTTGGTCGTTCTAGGCTCTGCCCAAGCTAGTTTGTTGTTTTTGTTGCCTTTTCTGTTTTGTTTTGTTTTCCTTCATTCTCCAAAAAAACAAAAAATAAAAATAAAAAGAAACTAGTCCATACTAAATAAAAATGGCAATAAAATTGATCCTAATTGATTGAATCTTATCAATTAAGAATTTGACAAAATCTCTTAATGAATGGAAATAATATTTAGATTTTCTACATTCCCCCTCAAGTTGGGAGGTATATATTGATCATTCTCAACTTGTCAACTAGGTCTGAAGTGGCAGTCAGTTTTCACATTTTTTGTCCTATCATGGTGAACAGGTTTGACCAATGTTGACATCAGCCTTATTGTAGCAATATAGGTTAGCTGTTAGGGAATAAGAGATCTCTAATTTCTCAAAAAGTTGTCTCAATTATATTCTTTCACAAACTCCATGAACTAGATCCCAGAACTTTACCTCAGCATTGCTTCTTGCAACTACATTCATTTTTTAGTCCTCCAAGTCACAAGATTTCCCTACACATAGGTGTAATAGCATGAAGTAGATATTTGTTCCATTGATGAACTTGCCCAATCTGCATTGGTGTAGATATCAATCAACCTCTTGAACCCATTTCTGAAAAATAATCCTCTGCCAGGAGTGTTCTTAAGGTACTTAAGGATCTTGTGGACAACAGTCAAGTGTTTCTCCCTAGGTGAGTGCATAAATTGGCTAACCATGCTTACTACAAAGGCAATGTCAGGTCAACTGTAGTATAAGTAAACAGTTTTCTAACCAATCTCAGATATTGTTCCCTATCTACCTTTTTTTCATCTTTAATTTCTAACTTAGTGTTAGGTTCCACAAGGGTCTTGTCTAGTTTGCATCCTATCATGCATGTCTCCTGCAAAAGGTCAACGATATCCTTTTTCTAAGTGATAGTGATTCCTGAATTGCTCCGAGCCACTTCTTGATTGCATGGACTAGGTAAGTTATGTTGAATGATCGTGGGGTTATTGCCTGGGCTCTTGGTGCTTGCTAGTTTGGTGAGGATGTCTGCCCAGGTGTTCTCTGACCGCCTTATGTATTCTACTTCAACCGTCTCAAAAGTTTGCATTATTTCCTTGACCTTGTCTAGGTAATTGCTCATCAAAAGCCCTTTGGCTTGGTATTCACCTGAGATTTGGAAAGTCACCAACTGAGAGTCACTGAAGACTTTGAGGTGTTGAACTACTAACTCCTTGGCTTGAAGAAGGCCAGCTATGATGGCTTCGTACTCGGTTTGGTTGTTGGTGGTGTTGAAATTGAATGACAGAAAGTGCTTAACTACGACCTTGTCTGGGTTTTCAATTATAACGCTAGCGCCAGAGCCTTTGGCTTTCGAGGAGCCATCTACTAAAAATCTTTATAAAGTTGGCGGTTGTGTCTTGGTGGGAGGGTCTGCACACTAGGCAGCGTGCGTTATTTTTGCAATGAAATCTGTAAGGGCTTGCGCTTTACTAGTGGTCCTTGGTTCGTAACAGAGTTAATATTCTGACAACTCGATCGCCCAAGACATCATTCGTCTGGCGAGGTCTGGCTTGTGCAGTATCTAGCAGATGGGTTGGTTGGTTCAGACCACAATGAGGTGGCACTAGAAGTATGGTCTTAGTCTCCAGGCTGCAAAAATCAGGGTGAGGGCTACATTCTCAACATGTTGATACCGTAGTTCAGTGCCTTGCAATACTTTGCTGACAAAGTAGACTGGTCTTTATCCCTCTTCTTTGGATTCCATGATAAGGGATGCACTTACGACTTCTGTACCAACGGCGAGGTATAGGTATAGAGTTTTGCCGCTTTCTAGTTTGGTAAGGATCGACGGGCATGACAACACAGTTTTGAACTCTTGAAAGGCTTTTTCACACTCATCAGTCCGCTGGAAGCCGACTCCTTTCCTTAGCAGGTTGAAGAGGGGGAGGGATTTATGTGCAGAATTTGCTAGGAAACCGGTGAGGGCTACAATCCGCTTAGTTAACTGTTGTACTTCTTTGATAATTTGAGGGCTCTTCATTTCTAGGACTGCCTTGTACTTGTCAGGGTTGACTTCAATGCCTCTTTTGGTTAGCATGAAACCAAGGAATTTCTCGACCGATACTCTGAATGTGCATTTGCTGGGGTTTAGTCTCATGTTATATTCCCTCAATCGGCTGAACACTCTTTGGAGATGTTGGAGGTGGTCCTCAGATAAGCGAAACTTGGCTTTCATATAGTAAGAACCTGCACCGTTAATTAAGGAATTTAATCAGTTAATTATGTGAAATTAGGAAATAATTCCATAATTTACCCTAATAATTATTATGAGGCTTTAATAGTTATAGTAAGTGATTAAGAATGCTGAAAGTCGCTTTTCAGGAGAAAAGTGCAGATACCGGTTCTGCTAGTCGGTATAAATGCGTACCAAAAAAGTATCCCGGAAAATTATAATAAGTGCACGATAATTACTAGAATAATATATAGGACTTGTAAAACGAGTTTCAAGTTAAAATAATGAGAACTGGTCCCAGAAACTGATACTGGCTATGAAAAGCGCGTACCGGAAAGGTGCTCTGAAAATTATAAGAAAAATATGATAATTCTTGTAAAATTGAGTAGGTTAAGAATCCAAAGTTTATGATTTAAATGCTAAGCGTAGCAATTAAAGTTAATAATGTGTGTTAAAGGCTTAAGTGACTATAAATGCAACTTATGCACAAAACCCTAGGCCATATTGGCTTCCCACGTGAATGCTCAGCTGCTGAGTGCCTCTTCCTTTGTTGTTCATCCCTTCATCTTCACCTTGAGAGCCAAGAAGTCATCTTTCTTCTTGGTTTCTTCATCAAACACTTAGTGGAGTGAGGTGTGAGGTGTGAGGGGCCGAGTTGGTGGTTTTGGTTGTGGGAACCTTGGAGTTGGATTTTTGAGCGTCAAGGTGTAATCTTTTGGTGCAAGAATCAACCTTTGGTGTGGCATTTTCGTGCACCTTCTTGGTCTGCATTGTTGGAGCTGTTTGGAGAGCTCCATGGGCCTTTGTTTTTCTGCTTTGAACCTTGAGTAAGTGGTTCTACCTTTGATCTTGAGTTTAATGGGTTAAAAATGGTGTCTTGGTATGTTTAATGAATTAAACAAGTAACTAACCGTCATATGAACCTTAAGATGCATGTTTAAGCTTCTGGAAGTGTTAAAAATGGAACCTTGGAAGGATATCTTCGCGAAATGCAAAAACTACATTCTGTCGCGAAATATCCGGATATTTGCCTGTGGAATATCCGGATATGGGGATTTGGATATCTGGATATTGATATCCGGATATTGCCAGAGTGATATCCGGATATTGGATATCCGGATATTGGATATCCGGATATTGCCTGTGAGATATCCGGATATTGCATATCCAGATATGTCCCCGAGGAATATCCAGATATTCTAGGTTTACGAGGAACAATAGCGTATTGTTCATCCAGAACTGATCTATGGGTTTGTGGACCCTAGTTTGAGGAAGTTGAACTTCTGTAATTAATTAATGTAAGTCAGAATCATATGATTAAGGGCTTATGGCTTGTGTGAAGCCTTAAGACATAAAACATAATGGAAAGGCGTTGTCTTAATATTTTATGCTTGCGGTGCATGTTTATTGATATATTATTGGTCCATAACAGATTGTGAATCTGCTGTGTTTGGACTTTGAGCTGTGGACTCTTGGCTTCGGGTGTTAGCTTGCAAGGTAAGCTTTTGTGTCATCGGATTAGCTATGTTGTGATTCCACATGTCCCATGGGGGTATGGTTATATGCATGTTGTGTTACATGCTTTTGATATAGAAATCCTGTTGAGCTTTATGTGTTAATGGCTTTTAATATGCATGTGTTGTTCCATCTTGACGGTAAGCCTGAGTATGTAACGTCATACAAGACGGTGATCCGGGGTGGATGCAAGTAGCGTCTTGCACTATGTGTGGGTATTGGACGTATATAAATCCTGCATTTCTCTGGTCAGTAGAATAGAATTGACACACATTACATAATTATCTGCTGCATTGCACTGTTTTAGAAATGATACTGATGAACTGCTTTTAAACTTATATGGCACATGTAAGTGAGCTTGGGGTGGAAGATCCTTGAGGACCCCTTGTCTTACTGAGATTTCTTGTTTAGAGATCTCACCCCACGTTTGGGGAATGCTTATTTCAGGTTCAGGTAGTATGGTGACTGATGCCTCTGGCGGCAGGAGGCCAGAGCTTAGCTGATTATGATTTTACTGCTTATTTGCTAGCATGACTGGACTGGATGTTGTTTATGTTTTCCGCTCTTTATGTTTTGAGTTGAGACTTATGTTGGGCTTTGTTGCCTTATTTGGGTGAGCATGGGAGTTGTCCATGCCACTATGCTGTTAGTACTTTTGAGTTGAGTTGTATAAACTATTAGTTGGTCCGGTCTACGTGTTGTAGTTCCGTGACTAGAGCCATACATTATGTTATTTTAATTAATGAGGTATTTCAGTTAGCTGTTTTATTGCAATTGCATACAAGCGATGTTTTATTAATTGATTAATAAGCAAGTTGGTAATGTTAATGACTTCATAATTGAAAAGAAAAAGATATTCTGCATTTTTAATTAAGCACAGCTTATTACGATAGTATGATAACATTACCGGATATATACGGGGTGTTACATTTATGGTATCAGAGCAATGGTTCGAGTGAAAAGCCTGTATGTATTGCAATAGCTAGGATGTTTGGTTGTGTCTGTATTGTGTGTTTACTCCGTCGAATTTTATTATGATAATGCATATGTAATCACATTGCATAGGTCTGATCAACTCATAATTTGTGTAACTTGTGTAGAGTCATGGTAAGGTCCGGGAGAACACGAGAGACTTCTGAGGATCTACCCGATCCTATCCTGACTGCATTGGCTGAGATGCAGGCTGCTAGGTTAGCCGATCAGGAGGCCACTAGATTGGCCAACGCGGTAATGATGGATGTTGTTCGCGAGGTGAACCGGATAGCCGCTGAAGAGGTTCGTGAAGCGAACCGGAGGACCACTGAGGATTTCCTCGAGGCGAACAGGATGTCGAACATGACGATGATGAGAGTCATGTTGGAGGAGTTGAGGGCTGGTCCTGCTGTAGGCCAGTTACCACCGCCACCACTGCCGCCGCCTCCACCTAGTGTTCAGGATGAGAGCCTGAGTCACATTGGCAGTGCTGCTCATGTCTGAGACGATGAAGACTCTTGTAGAGCCTGCTGAGGATCGTGATGTGATAGATCGCCGGCTGAATGCTTTCAGGAAGCATAAGCCACCTGTGTTTGAGGGGCCTTTGGATCCGATTGCTGCGGCGAGATTGCTGGAATCGCTGGACAAGATATTTCGGGTCATGCAGTGTATAGACCCACAGAAGCTGATGTTCTCGACTTACATGCTGGAGGGCGATGTCCATGAGTGGTGGACGAACACCTCTCGTGCTTTTGAGATGCAGGGTCGTGTTTTGACGTGGCCATTCTTCGAGGAATGCTTCTCGGGCAGATACTTTCCCTACGATGCGCAGGAGAGGAAGTAGGGGGAGTTTGATATATTGGTTCAAGGCTCGATGTCTGTTGACGAGTACCTGGCCAAGTTCAATGAGTTGGTGAAGTTTGCGCACTTCCGGATGGTTCCTCCTACTCCGATGTTTCTGGCTGCTAAGTTCCGCAGTGGACTTAGTGAGGTGATTGCTGAGCATATTGCTGGAGCTGCTTCGAGGGATTTTGGTACACTGGTTCAACAGTGTAAGGACATTGAGGATGTCTGCATAGCGAGCAAGGCCAAGAGGGCCAAGGTCGACGAGACCAAGGGGACTGTTAGTTCCACTCCTGCTCCTACTTCTTGGAAGGGCAGGAAGTTTCCCGGGAAGGGCAAAGGTAAACAGTTGGCGACTAGGCAGGCGCCTGGTCAGTTCAAATGAACTGCTTCACAGCAGGGGAGTTTTGATAGGCCTCCTTCCACTCCGAGATGTGCGGAGTGCGGAAAGGAGCATGCTGTTCGTTGTGCTTCAGGTCAGCTGATTTGTTTCCAGTGTGGCAAGGAGGGCCATTTCTCTAGAGACTGTCCGTCGTCAACAGCGAGAGCTGCAGCTGTTCAGGCAGTTCCCTTGCAGATGGTTCCGATGGCTTCTACTTCGGCACCTGCGGTGCCACCTTCTGTTGGGCGTGTGTACACCTTGGATAGGCAGTAGTCAGACCGCGCTCCAAACCTTGTTAGAGGTACTGTGTCTATTGGTGGTATTGTTGTTGATGCATTGTTTAACTCCGGGGCTACGCATTCGTTTGTTGCTACCCCGATTGCTTTGGGGCTTGAGTTGCCCATGTTTGTGCTTTCTCCACCGTTGCGGGTGACTACCGCCACGGGAGAAATATGTGATTCTACCACTGTACATCGCGATGTAGCATTTCAGTGGGATGGCCGTGAGTTCTCGGTGGATCTGATAGGATTGCCGATGGCCAACTTGGAGATTATTCTGGGCATGGATTGGTTGTCTAGAAACTGTGCACTAATTGATTGCTGTGCAAACCGCGTGGTGATGTCTCCGTGTGATTCCACAGCTAGTTCCTCGCCATATATTTTTTTGCTGCAGGCTAGGAAGGCCTTGAGAGCAGGGGCATTCAGGTATGTCGTGTTGGGAGGTTTGGTGAGTGGGACACAGGAGGATATCACTGGCATTCCTGTGGTGTAGGAGTTCCTCGAGGTGTTTCCTGAGAAGATTCCTGAGTTTTCGCCACAGCGGGAGATAGAGTTCTCCATTGATTTGTTGCCTGGTGTGGGACCGATTTCATTAGCTCCATATCGAATGTCGCCACCGGAGTTGGCTGAGCTGAAGAAGCATATTGAAGATCTTTCAGCGAAAGATTTTATCCGGCCGAGTGTGTCTGCTTGGGGAGAACCAGTCATCTTTGTGAAGAAGAAGGACGGGACAATGCGATTGTGCACCGACTACAGGCAGTTGAACAAGGTGACGATCAAGAACAAGTATCCCCTTCCTCGGATTGATGATCTGTTGGATCAGCTCAGGGGCGCTTGTGTGTATTCTAAGATTGATCTCCGGTCCAGATACCATCAGATTCGGGTGAAGCCAGAGGATGTCCCTAAGACCGCGTTTCGTTCGAGATACGGTCACTTTGAGTATTTGGTGATCCCGTTTGAACTCACCAATGCACCGACAATGTTCATGGATTACATGAACAGTATTTTCCAGCCGTATCTGGATCAGTTTGTGATCGTCTTTATTGATGACATTCTGATTTACTCCAAGACTGAGGAGGAGCATGCGAAGCATCTGAGGATTGTTCTGCAAGTGCTGAAGGAGAAAAAGCTTTATGCTAAACCTTCTAAGTGCGAGTTTTGGCTCAAATCAGTCAAGTTTCTGGGGCATGTGATTTCAGCGGATGGAGTTGCAGTGGATCCCAACAAGATTGAGGCCGTACTGGATTGGGAGAGGCCCAAGACAGTTACGGAGGTGAGGAGCTTCTTAGGTTTGGCAGGTTACTATCGGAGGTTCATCAAGGGTTTCTCCATGATGGTTCTCCCTTTGACTCGCCTTACCCGAAAGGAGACTCCATTTGTGTGGACTCACGAGTGTGAGGCGTGCTTTCAAGAGTTGAAGGAGAGATTGACTACTTCACCTGTGTTGGTCCTTCCTGATCCTGAGGAGCAGTTTGAGCTTTACTGTGATGCTTCTGGAAAGGGGCTGGGCTATGTGTTGATGCAGTCTGGTAGAGTTGTTGCTTTTGCTTCGAGGCAGTTAAAGCCTCATGAGAAGAACTACCCGACTCATGATTTGGAGTTGGCTGCGATTGTTTTTGCTTTCAAGATTTGGAGGCATTACCTGTTCGGTATGCAGTTTGTGGTGTTCAGTGACCACAAGGGCTTGAAGTATCTGTTTGATCAGAAGGAGCTGAACATGAGGCAGATGAGATGGATGGAGTTTCTGAAGGACTACGACTTTGAGTTGAAGTACCATCCTGGCAAGGCCAATGTGGTAGCTGATGCTTTGAGTCGGAAATTCGTGAGTCTATCCAGTTTGACGATGGGTGAATTCGACCTCATAGAGAAGTTTCGAGATCTGAAGGTGACAACCTTGTTTGGGGGTGCACTTCTCGAGATGGAGACTATGAGAGTCAGGAATGAGCGTATGGAGAAGATCCAAGAGGCGCGAGTGCAGAGAGAGTGTCTCGACTACGTGAAGAACCAAGACGGTGTGTCTTGGAATGAGGATGGACTCCTGTTGTTTCAGAAGCGTGTTGTGATTCCTCGAGGTCCTTTGACCGAAGAGGTTATGGCAGAGGCCCATAAGGGACAATTTACTGTTCACCCTGGTGCTACAAAGATGTACCAAGACCTGAAGAGGAATTTCTAGTGGCCAGGAATGAAGAAGGACATAGTTGTGTATGTGTCCAATTGTTTGATCTGCCAGAAGATGAAGATTGAACACCAGAAGCCGTCTGGTAAACTTCAACCTCTTGAGATTCCGGAATGGAAATGGAAGAGCATTTCCATGGACTTCGTTGTGGGTTTGCCGAAGATTCAGGTTGGTTGTGACTGGATATGGGTCATTGTGGACAGACTGACGAAGTCTGCCCATTTTCTTCCAGTGAAGGTGAGCTTCTCTACTGAGCAGTTGGCCAAACTGTACGTTTGCGAGATCGTGAAGCTTCACGGGGTGCCCGAGAGTATCATCAGTGATAGGGACCCGAAGTTCACATCTCGATTCTGGGAGGCGCTGCAGGGAGCTTTTGGTACTCAGTTGAGATTGAGTACAGCCTATCACCCTCAGACTGATGGACAGACTGAGCGGACTATCCAGACCTTGGAGGACATGTTGCGGGCTTGCACGTTGGAGCAGGGCTCGACATGGGATAGGTACCTTCCGTTGGTGGAGTTTTCGTATAACAACAGTTTCCATGTTAGCCTGGGCATGGCACCCTACGAGGCGCTCAACGATAGGAGGTGACGTACACCTACCTGCTGGTCTGAAGTTGGGGATCGTGAGTTGTTTGGCTTGGACTTTGTCCAAGATACCACCCTGCAGATCCAGATGATCAGGGAAAAGCTGAAGCAGGCGCAAAATCGTCAGAAGAGCTACTACGATGTCAAGCATCGTCCACTGGAGTTCAGTGAGGGTGAGCACGTGTTTGTGAGACTTTCACCTGTCACCGGTGTTGGACGGGCACTCGAAGTGAGGAAGCTGAGCCTGCAGTTTATTGGGCCCTATTAGATTCTTGGTAGAGTAGGACCTGTTGCCTACCGGCTTGCCTTGCCTCTGAACCTAGCCAACATCCACGACGTGTTTCACGTGTGTTAACTTCGCAAGTATGTAGCGGATCCTTCGCGTGGTGCAACCGGATGATGTGGAGGTTAGAGAGAACTTAAAATCTCCCATCGGACCACTCAAGATTCTCGATCGCGGCGAGAAGCAGCTGAGGAGCAAGATCATTCCGATGGTCAAAGTGCAATGGTCAGGAAGAACTCCTGAGGAGTGTACCTGGGAGCGAGAGGACGAGCTTCTCCGACAGTATCCCGACTTCCGAGACAGGTATATTCTGATTTTGAGAACAAAATCCTAAAAATGTGGGGTGAATGTAAGAACCCACACCGTTAATTAATGAATTTAATCAGTTAATTATGTGAAATTAGGAAATAATTCTATAATTGACCCTAATAATTATTATGAGGCTTTAATAGTTATAGTAAATGATTAAGAATGCTGAAAGTCACTTTTCGGAAGAAAAGTGCAGATACCGGTTCTGCTAGTCAGTACAAATGCGTACCGAAAAAGTATCCCAGAAAATTATAATAAGTGCATGATAATTACTAGAATAATATCTAGGACTTGTAAAACGAGTTTCAAGTTAAAATAATGAGAACTGGTGCCAGAAACTGGTACTGGCTATGAAAAGCGCGTACCAGAAAGGTACTCCGAAAATTATAAGAAAAATATGATAATTCTTATAAAATTGAGTAGGTTAAGAATCCAAAGTTTGGGATTTAAATGCTAAGCGTAGCAATTAAAGTTAATACTGTGTGTTAAAGGCTTAAGTGACTATAAATGCAACTTATGCACAAAACCCTAGGCCATATTGGCTTCCGTAAGGGCTTGCGCTTTGCTAGTGGTCCTTGGTTCGTAACAGAGTTAATATTCTGACAACTCGATCGCCCAAGACATCATTCGTCTGGCGAGGTCTGGCTTGTGCAGTATCTAGCAGATGGGTTGGTTGGTTCAGACCACAATGAGGTGGCACTAGAAGTATGGTCTTAGTCTCCAGGCTGCAAAAATCAGGGTGAGGGCTACATTCTCAACATGTTGATACCGTAGTTCAGTGCCTTGCAATACTTTGCTGACAAAGTAGACTGGTCTTTATCCCTCTTCTTTGGATTCCATGATAAGGGATGCACTTACGACTTCTGTACCAACGGCGAGGTATAGGTATAGAGTTTTGCCGCTTTCTAGTTTGGTAAGGATCGACGGGCATGACAACACAGTTTTGAACTCTTGAAAGGCTTTTTCACACTCATCAGTCCGCTGGAAGCCGACTCCTTTCCTTAGCAGGTTGAAGAGGGGGAGGGATTTATGTGCAGAATTTGCTAGGAAACCGGTGAGGGCTACAATCCGCTTAGTTAACTGTTGTACTTCTTTGATAATTTGAGGGCTCTTCATTTCTAGCACTGCCTTGTACTTGTCAGGGTTGACTTCAATGCCTCTTTTGGTTAGCATGAAACCAAGGAATTTCTCGACCGATACTCTGAATGTGCATTTGCTGGGGTTTAGTCTCATGTTATATTCCCTCAATCGGCTGAACACTCTTTGGAGATGTTGGAGGTGGTCCTCAGATAAGCGAAACTTGGCTTTCATATAGTAAGAACCTGCACCGTTAATTAAGGAATTTAATCAGTTAATTATGTGAAATTAGGAAATAATTCCATAATTTACCCTAATAATTATTATGAGGCTTTAATAGTTATAGTAAGTGATTAAGAATGCTGAAAGTCGCTTTTCAGGAGAAAAGTGCAGATACCGGTTCTGCTAGTCGGTATAAATGCGTACCAAAAAAGTATCCCGGAAAATTATAATAAGTGCACGATAATTACTAGAATAATATATAGGACTTGTAAAACGAGTTTCAAGTTAAAATAATGAGAACTGGTCCCAGAAACTGATACTGGCTATGAAAAGCGCGTACCGGAAAGGTGCTCTGAAAATTATAAGAAAAATATGATAATTCTTGTAAAATTGAGTAGGTTAAGAATCCAAAGTTTATGATTTAAATGCTAAGCGTAGCAATTAAAGTTAATAATGTGTGTTAAAGGCTTAAGTGACTATAAATGCAACTTATGCACAAAACCCTAGGCCATATTGGCTTCCCACGTGAATGCTCAGCTGCTGAGTGCCTCTTCCTTTGTTGTTCATCCCTTCATCTTCACCTTGAGAGCCAAGAAGTCATCTTTCTTCTTGGTTTCTTCATCAAACACTTAGTGGAGTGAGGTGTGAGGTGTGAGGGGCCGAGTTGGTGGTTTTGGTTGTGGGAACCTTGGAGTTGGATTTTTGAGCGTCAAGGTGTAATCTTTTGGTGCAAGAATCAACCTTTGGTGTGGCATTTTCGTGCACCTTCTTGGTCTGCATTGTTGGAGCTGTTTGGAGAGCTCCATGGGCCTTTGTTTTTCTGCTTTGAACCTTGAGTAAGTGGTTCTACCTTTGATCTTGAGTTTAATGGGTTAAAAATGGTGTCTTGGTATGTTTAATGAATTAAACAAGTAACCAACCGTCATACGAACCTCAATGAAATTTAAGATGCATGTTTAAGCTTCTGGAAGTGTTAAAAATGGAACCTTGGAAGGATATCTTCGCGAAATGCAGAAACTGCATTCTATCGCGAAATATCCGGATATTTTCCCGTGGGATATCCGGATATTGATATCCGAATATGGGGATTTGGATATCCGGATATTGATATCCGGATATTGCCAGAGTGATATCCGGATATTGCCTCTGAGATATCCGGATATTGCATATCCGGATATGTCCCCGAGGAATATCCAGATATTCTGGGTTTGCGAGGAACAATAGCGTACCGTTCATCCAGAACTGATCTATGGGTTTGTGGACCCTAGTTTGAGGAAGTTGAACTTCTGTAATTAATTAATGTAAGTCAGAATCATATGGTTAAGGGCTTATGGCTTGTGTGAAGCCTTAAGACGTAAAACGTAATGGAAAGGCGTTGTCTTAATATTTTATGCTTGCGGTGCATGTTTATTGATATATTGTTGGTCCATAACAGATTGTGAATCTGCTGTGTCTGGACTTTGAGCTGTGGACTCTTGGCTTTGGGTGTTAGCTTGCAAGGTAAGCTTTCGTGTCCTCGGTTTAGCCATGTTGTGATTCCACCATGTCCCATGGGGGTATGGTTATATGTATGCTGTGTTACATGCTTTTGATATATGAAATGCTGTTGAGCTTTATGTGTTAATGACTTTTAATATGCATGTGTTGTTCCATCTTGACGGTAAGCCTGAGTATGTAGCGTCATACAAGACGGTGATCCGGGGTGGATGCAAGTAGCGTCTTGCACTATGTGTGGGTATTAGACGTATATAAATCCTGCATTTCTCTGGCCAGTAGAATAGAATTGACACACATGACATGATTATCTGCTGGATTGCACTGTTTTATAAAATGATACTGATGAACTGCTTTTAAACTTATATGGCACATGTAAGTGAGATTGGGGTGGAAGATCCTTGAGGACCCCTTGTCTTACTGAGATTTCTTGTTTAGAGATCTCACCCCACGTTTGGGGAATGCTTATTTCAGGTTCAGGTAGTAAGGTGACTGATGCCTCTGGCGGCAGGAGGCCAGAGCTTAGCTGATTATGATTTTACTGCTTATTTGCTAGCATGACTGGACTGGATGCTGTTTATGTTTTCCGCTCTTTATGTTTTGAATTGAGACTTATGTTGGGCTTTGTTGCCTTATTTGGGTGAGCATGGGAGTTGTCCATGCCACTATGCTGTTAGTACTTTTAAGTTGAGTTGTATAAACTTTTAGTTGGTCCGGTCTACGTGTTGTAGTTCCGTGACTAGAGCCATACATTATGTTATTTTAATTAATGAGGTATTTCAGTTAGCTGTTTTATTGCAATTGCATACAAGCGATGTTTTATTAATTGACTAATAAGCAAGTTGGTAATGTTAATGACTTTATAATTGAAAAGAAAAAGATATTCCACATTTTAATTAAGCGCAGCTTAATACGATAGTATGATAACATTACCGGATATATACGGGGTGTTACACATATCATCAATGTAAACTTCAACTACGTCACCAATTAGGTCTTTGAAAACTTTATTCATCATTCTTTGGTAGGTGGCTCCAGAATTTTTCAGACCAAAAGGCATCATAGTGTAACAATAATTTCATTTTGTGTGATGAATGTCGTTTTGTCTTCATCTTCTTTGAGTAACAGGATTTGGTTGTAACCAAAATATGCATCTATAAAAGATAGCATTTTGAAACCTAAGGCGTTGTCCACTAGTTGGTCAATACTTGGGAAATGGTAGGCATCTTTGGGGCACACCTTGTTTATGTCTATGTAGTCTACACACATCCTCCATGCCCCACTATGCTTTTTCACTAGGACAGGGTTGGCTAGCCAAGTTTTGTAATTTATTTCTCTGATAAAGTGGGCATTATAGAGTCTCTTGATTTCTGTATTAATGATCTTCTGGCGGTCTGGGCCAAACTTTCTTTTCTTCTGAGCGACCGATTTCGCTTTGGGATCAACGGATAGCTTGTGGCAGCAGATTTATGGGTCTATGCCGGGCATATCCGAGGTTTTCCAAGCAAAAAGATCCCTATTATCTCTAAGTAGTTTGATCAATCTTCCTTTCAGCTCTCAGGCAATGGTCGCCCCAATGGTTGTTGTTTGCTCGTTAGTGTCACCCAGAATGACGTGTTCTAATGCTCCGTCAGGAGTGGGTCGGGAATGTTCAACCCTTGGATCGTCTCTAGCATCAAACTCTACTAAGAAACATTATTGGTGGTCCTTTCCCTTCTTGTTGGAGCTCTTAGGCAAGTTATGATTTCCTTGGCGGAGTTAGGTATGGCCATGGAATGTAACCATTGATACTGGACGGAGGCTTATGTTGTATCAACTTCTGGCCATGGTTTGGTCTCCTCGGATTATTGCCACCTTGTTGTTTCTTGCTATGAACTTCAATGCTAGGTGGGGATGGAAAATGCTGGCTTCAAAAACAGCGAACATTCTATGGCCAAGGATAGCGTTATAGGTGGAGGGTGTATCGAGCACCGGGAATTATATGTCTATAGACCTAGAAGTGGGTTGCGTTCCCAGCGAAATACGTAACTCAATCATCCCAATCGGCTTGGTAACAGTTGCGTTAATGCCAGAAAGCTCCCCAATGGCTGGTTTCAGGTTTTCAGTACTGTACCTCAACGCTATGTGATAAGGCAAAAATAATATGTTAGCCGAACTACCGTGATCGTTAAATACCTAGTGGACCCCAAAGTTGGCGATTATGACTTGGATAACAAGGGGGTCATCGTGCCCAGGGATGACTTCTTCGAGCTCCTTATTGTCCCATATGATTTTTGGTTTTTGAGGGGTCATGGGATATCTTCCTTTGGCGATGGGTCTACCGGAGATCGCCAAGCACTGCTTGAGGTGTCTCTTCCTGGCGTTTGCGGTTTCACCTCCCCGCACATGTCGCTGAATATCATCTTAATGACACCATGTTTGATAATGGCAGAATCTTCGGTTTTACGTCCTTCTTTGCTGACGGGTTTGGAATGTTCCCTGTGGGTTCTTGGCGTATCCTCTTTTTGTCATGATCAAAACGAGGTCTATATTCAGTTCTGGTTGCTCTTGTATAGTCCGGCGATGGGCTTTGCTCTAGGTGACGTCGTTTAGCATCCGCCTCTTAGTGAGAAGGGTTGTTGTAATTTCTGGGCGCCCCTTCTTTGATTAATTCGTCAATTTCTTCTCTGAACAATCGACACTCGTCAGTGCTATAACTTCCACTGCGATGGAACTTGCACTATTTAGAAGGTTCTCTTGGTGTCTCCTGACGAGAGGAGTTTGCCTTATACTTGTCTTTGTACTCGATCTGCATTATACTCTGTGTAGGGCATGGGTGTGGAGCCCACCCTAACGAGTGGCCGCTATACTTGGAAGTGGGCTTCTGAAACTTCCTTTCATCTTCTCCTTGTTTCTTGGATTTGTTACTCTTCTTGTCGCGCCCATGGTTGTCTTTCATTCTGCTCCATTTGTATTCTCCAACTCTCATGAACTCTTGGGCCTTTTTCTTCACTTCTTCAAGCTCATAGGCGAAGGCTCATTTCCTTAGTATAGACAAAAGGATATGTACTTGGACTTTGGGGTCCAGGCCTTGGACGAGCAAGGCTTCTTTATCGAAGCGGTCCAAGAAAGATCTCAGAGATTCACCGGTTTGCTGGCGTATTTTTTGAGTGTGTGAATGGACTTTAGAACTAGTCTACTTGTTGAAAATTGTGTAAGGAATTTGTTTTCCAAATCGTCCCACGAAGAGATACTTCCAGTTGGCATGTTTGTATACAAAGTCAGTGCTCGCCCTCCTAGTAGTGTGGGGAAAGTTCGTCACATGAGGAGGTCAGTTTCACCATGAAGGGTCATTGCCGCTTCGAACTTTCGGATCCATTTAAATGGGTTAGAGTCTCCAATATAACTGGGGATATTGGAAAGTCCCTTGAAGCTAAGAGGTATGGGAGTGAGTTGGAGAATGTCGGCTAGGGGTCTATTGCGTCTAGAGGGGTTGGTTGACGTGCTACGAGTGTTGGATATTGTCTTTGGGGGCCTGGATGCTGAGGGGCGGGTAGTAGTGCTTCAAGCTGATGATGAACGGAGTAGGAGTGGGCAGGGGCGACAATGAAATCATTCTGCAACTGTGGGGCGCCCAAGACCATGTAGGACCTTTGTGGCTTGGCGGGTGCATTATTTGCTGGTACTGTGCAACCATGGAATGGTACTGCGACGGCCATTGGCAGCATGGGATGAGGGTCGTCGGCTTGGTGGGTGTATGGTCTATGAGGATACCTGGTGGCAATTGGTACTCCGTTGATATTGTAGACGAAGGCCGGTTGACTATGTTGAGGTTGGGGTTCCTGCTAATGGATGGCAGGGGCAACATTTGGGTGGCTGTTACCGGTAGGGGCATGACGTACTGGAAGGCTGGTGGTAGTGGTGGGGCGGGGATGGAGCTATCGCCATGGTCTTCTTGTGCAATCAACTGGTTGCTTGCATGAGCAGCTTGTCGAAGGTTGGCAATCTCTCTTTGCATTTCTTCGATGGAATTATTGGTGTGTAGATCTGCAGGAGGCGACATGATGTCTGGTGTGGCTTGAGTTGCTAGAGTTGATGGGAAGGCTATCGCAACTGAACGGGGAGCTGGGGCTGACTGTATTGATGGTGGGGAACTGGAATATACGTTTTGGACATGTCCTTTTGGAGTGGTTGCTCTGGGTTGGTGAGTTCTTCGGGTGGTGACTGCCTTGTGGCGTCTAATCAGAATGTTCTGGAGCTTCGGGCTTTCTTATGGTCTCCAACAAGAGAATGAGAATTGGATTTTACAGATTCCCATAGATGGAGCCAATGTACCGTAAAGAGCTGCAAGCCCAATCTGTTCCCTTGAAGGGGATGTAGATCACTATATGGGTGTTACCGCTAACCAAGTAGATACCAAGTTAAACGGTGACGTCCCAAATATGAGAAAATGGCAAGATGGGAGGATGTGTGACAGTAAAGGCTTGAGGAAATGACAGAGTAACGGTACAAAAGATACCCCTTTACTTGGTGATAATAGGGTATTTATAGGGGGAAAAGATGGCTTGCGCACATGGAAGGGCGTGTCGGGTCAACTCTCTTTTGATAGGGCCATGGGCGCCTGTCATTCATGCAATGGCAGTAGCATAGCCCCTGCTATGCTGGTGGCAGCCATTGCTGCTTTAGATGTGGAAGGGAAGCTCTTATTTAGGGTGTCTGGGGAGGCTACATAGGGAAGATAGTATCCTAAGGTAAGATATTTTGGTGTCTTGCCTTAGAAACCTTGTCCTGTGGGGACAGAAAGGATGGAGGGTTGGTAACCCTTGGTCAGCAGGGCTGACGTGGATGAGAGGAAAGGGTCTGGGCCGATCGGTTGAGGCCATCCAGAACAGTCTTCCATAATTTCATATAAAACTTATTATTCAATTTTTATATAAACTTGTCTTATGAAAAATAAAAAATTATTTTGATTCAGCAATAACATTATTTGAAGAATGATAAAAACAAAAAGAATGTTATAAAATTATGGATAACTTAGCTTGAATTATAAATATGAATTTTGGATGTAATTATTCCTATTTATAATTTTGTAACCATCACACTAATGGAACATTAACTCCCCATTTATAGTTGTAGTCCTATATATACACGTTGCTTGTATCAGAAAACTATTTTGTGAATGAGAATCATAATTTCACCATACTTTTTTTTCTTTTTCTTTTTCTTTCCATCATCTCTCTCCCTTCATTTCGTAACAAAAAGAATAAATTTAATTCATCACAAAGTATTTTACATAAACATTATATAATTAATATTCACGTGTTAAATATTTTTTGTTTTATAACTTTTTGTTGTACCCGTTTCCATTTTTTTTATTTAAAAAATAAGTTTAAGAATAGAGTAATTTAAGTTTAATGCATGTCACTTATCTTAATTTTGATAGTGGCACACGAAACATGTCTTAAGCAAGAAATTATATATAAGATTGATGAATAATATTTTATTAGAGGAGATAAATGTGAAAAATATTACAAATTTTAACAAGTAGTTAATTGATACACGCTAGCACAATACACTCACTTAAAAATATTAATTAATATACAATGGTGGTTAATTTATTATCAATCAATTGTGGTCAATTATTGCTCCACAACATGGGTTTGACAAGTGTAACACCCCGTGTTCACCCGGTGTATTAACATACATATGGTAATTAAAACGCCGCTTAATTAATTAATTGCGGAAGCTAGTTATCCAATTATGAGCATCATTACAATGTGAATTAACTTTTTCTTTTATCTTTAATTTTTAATCAATCCTCGTGTAAAACTTATGTATTGCAATAAAGACATAACTCCATATATGATAATGCATACATGTCATGTCATATAATCATAAATAAAATACTTGGTCATGATCCCACCTCAAGTGGTCATGAAACTAATCTTATAAATACCGTATACAACACTAGTATCAACATAAACATCAACTTATTTAAAGTGGCATGGACAACCCCTATGCTCACACCAAATAAACATACCAAGTCTGATAATAACATAAGAATAATAATCAAGTTTCAATGATCATAAACATAATAAGATAAAAGTCCATGCATTTCAACAAGTAATATCCACTCCGGCCTATTGTCCTTTGATGCATCTGTCTTATAGATATCTATACCTGAAAATGTGCCTCACACGGGGTGAGATCTCTAACAGAAATCTTAGTAATACAAGGGGTTTTCAAGGACTCTTTCGCCCCAAGCTCACTTACCGGTATAATATAAGTTCATAAATGAGATGAGCAGAATATTAATACATAAATAAATAAATAGATGTGCAATGCAATATATGATCATGCAATGTGTGTATGTAACTAGTCTACTGACCGAAGAATAAAGTAGGCTTTATGCATATATGCAACCTATGTAAAGTATAAGTAGCATCCTTATACCCTCACGCGGATTTACCATCTTGTATAGCCTCTGCCATACTCAGGGATTACTGCCCAGTGTGGTAGCCCCACATGCATATACATATAGCACTTGCACAAAATAATTCTCATCCAACAAAATATTTCAACAATTATAATACAAACATATAGCATTTCCAAAAAAAATACCAAGCATATAAATCATCCTCCCATGGAGTTTGGTGGAATAAAAAATAAACTAATCCGAGGACCAGAAGCTTACCTGTCAAGCTAAACCCTCCTTCAACGACTAGGTGTCCACGAGTAACAAGTAATAACAGTGTTCAGCAACGTTACAGATTTGTCTTCATAATATTCATACTATCGATAAACATATACTAGATTTTCAGATTAAAAAGAGCATTATTTCTTTTTCGTTTCGCTTACTGCAGGCTCTTTCCAAAGCCTCAAGCACTAAACTGTATTTACCATTTTTAAAATTCGTATTGCAACTCTTTACCAAAAGTTTTAAATATTAGTATGTTAAACTAGACATTAAAAGCTTTCCAACAACATATTATATTTCTCATTTGGAGTTGTATAACTCCGGTTATATTTTTCACAAAGTGACTGCTGCAAATTGAATTTTCACTAACAAGACAGAAACTTCAAACCTAAACCGCGATTAATCCACTTATCGAAATTTGGTAAGATTGTAGCCTTATGTGTTAGCTTCACATAGGTCCAAACCACACTCAATTTGGATCTCTGTAGCTCCAGATATCATGATTTTAAGTGTGTTATTGTCACATCTGCACTAGGTAATCGATTACCAATCAAGTGGTAATCGATTACCACACAAAATGCAAAAAACACAAGTTTTTGCTGCATAATTGCCATTTTAATGGCTACTAAAGGCCCTAGCTTCCATTTTTCTCACATACAAAAGTTCAATACACTCCATTGCACTTAGATTAGCAACCCCCAACCTATACCATCAAAGTTTCTTTTTTTCACAACCAAAAACAAGCTATTTTCATGAAAATGAAAGGGAAATGATTAAGGTTTACCTTGGGCTCTTAAAATAGAAGAAAAAAGGTAACTTTGAGGGCTTTGAAGTTACTCCTGACTACTGTCCAAGTGTTACACGAAATAAACCTCCAAATAAGGCCCAAGTCAGCTCCTCTCCCTGAATAACAAATGGGCTAGATACGTTGCATCACCATTCGTGGGCATCGCCCTCCAACATATATATTGAGTACAATAATTTCTGAGGATCTTGACACCTCATAACCTAAAATATCTTGTCCATCCCCATCAGGCATGTAGTAACAATCTTTGGGTCCTTTGACCCCTGATATGCTGGCGGTTTATGTTTTCGGAAGGATATGAGCCTCCGCTCATCAGCAGCACCAGGATCCAACTGCTCAGTAGCCCCAGAAGACTGAGCAACATATGTAGGATCAATAGTGGGCTGACAAGCCTCACCAGAATGGTGACTAGTCCCACTTCCCTCCTGCTGAGGTGTAACAGATGGCGTAGGTGTAGGAGTCACCGTAGCCGTATGTGGAGGAGAATCATCTCTCCTATGCTGAGCTCTATCAGCCTTTATCTCAGTCATTAAGGCTTGCAGCATGTCCTGATTATTTTCCATCAGGTTCTCAGTCATAGTTTTGTTTGCTGCCGTCTCCGCCTGCAGAGCATTTAGGACTACAGTAATCGGATCAGGCGGTGGAGGACCTGCACCTCGTGTCCCACATCCACCTCGTATCCTCCTCATGATAACTGTAAATGTAACACAAAGGAATCAGCTGATCAGACCCACACTGAGGAATCACATATACATTAATCATAAAGAGTTTACAGATAGCTATGCAACACAAAATACAGTCGTGCATAATCAGAGTTCCCTAGTAAAACTGCTCTGATATCATAAAATGTAATAGCCTGTTGTACACCGGTATTATTAACATTGATTATGATATTAAGCGCAGCTACAATCACATCAATTTATTTATAAAAATATGAGTAAACTTTTTCCTTTTTATTACGCGAGCATTTAAAACAATAATAAAGCGTAATAAATAAAAGTTGTGACCGTAACTGAAAACTAATTACGAAATAATAATATAAAATGTCTAGATATCATAAAATACATCTCTCAAGTCACTAAGGGGTTCCCATAAACCCACTTAGCCAAAATCTCTCTTTTACGTTTCTTGACTATCCAAGCATGGTTCGGTATTTCAATTATTGCGGATAATCCGCTTGTCGCACGCCTCCTATCTTTTAGTATGTTATTCTATACTTAATTATATTTCTAACAAGCTATCACGCGCTCCAAAAAGTTCTCGTTTACTCCGGTTATCACCGTTTGAAGTTGGACAAGCAAATCTACCATCCAATCCCAAACAGGGCTCCAAATAGCCCTCACTCTTTGAATGATTTCGGACAAACCACTCCATCAATTGCTCTCAAATATTTATATAGCAAACTATACACCTCAAGCTTCGATTTTACATATCATGAACCTAATTTTACTAAGAAATAAAGCGGGAATATTTTTCCCAAAAATGGCCAGTGATAGCCCCATGTGCAAGGGAGTTTTGGGCAGTCTGTGTTGACTGGCTTCTACAAGGAAACGTGCTACTCCTATGGTTCTCACATTTTGACACAAGGTATTTGACATCTTAAGCTTTAAAATGGTGTATGGAACATCCCTATTGTACCTTTATGGAGGGAGATATGCTCTCCCAAAGTTCGCTCAAAATCTGCCAATTTCTAGAAATTTCGTCAGAGTTTCCTTTATTTTTCCGACATATCCCACTTTTGTAAAAGTGCATAATAACCTCTAATGGTACCTAATAGACATGGGTGGCACTCTATGACCAATAATGCCTTGGTGCTCTTACAATCCTTCACAATTTATATTCAATTTGATCAATATTCATAATCCATCCTTACTTTCTCAAAGTTAAACTCATTTCAATCACAATATCCATTTGCATGCATTCTTGAAACATAAAGCATAAATCATATCTTAGAATAGGCTTATTGCCCTTTCATCATATAGCATGCTTCAATATTACACAAGGTCTCCATGTTACAAATTTCAATTTACATTCTTCCAATGAAACATAATACAAATAAATCTCCAAATGAAAATATGGTAAAACATAAGCTAAACTTAGACAAAATATGGCATGAACATCGATGATAAAATGCATAATCCTAACTCCACCAATGTTCATGCCCTAAGTCTAGTCTAGGCCAAAAGACCACAAAATACACCCTACGTTCATAAGCTCATCCTACGGGCTTCTTGCCCGCAGCTCCAGTGCCTACCTGAAAAAAATCCCTAAAACAGGGTGAGATATACGGATATATCTCAGTAACCCAGAGGTTCTAGAGATTACTCCGTCCAATGGCTCACTCAGATGCATACCAGTAATATACCACAACATTCAAAACGATATAAAACAAGTGATTTAGTGAGGTAGGGAAGCATAAAGAATAAAATACGATGAAGTTGAAATGGTCAATGCCAAAACCATGCAACATCCGACCTATTGGCTTCGGCATATAGCCTACGGGTTCTCATCCAAGGAAGTATTCCCAGAACATCAACCAAGGCATCCTCCACCCATATATACCCGAGACTTCCTAGTGTGCTCCTCTACGGATGACACACCACGACCCCAGGTCAACTGGAACTCCCTCATGGAGACCTATCTAGTGGAAGTCCGTAATGCCCGAAGGCAACAATCTACTGGCCAGAGACACGATACATCCTATGTACCACTATATATACAAATATGCATGATCATGTTATACTATACTACCAACATACACCTCCAACCACTACCTCCAAGAGGCATGGTGGAATACACACGGGGATTAAACTCCAGTACCAAGGGATTACTGATTAATCTCCTTCACTTGACAACTCCAATTAAATACGTCATCGAGCTTGGTACCACCAGAAATGCCTACACATATGACATTCTCATTTCAATTTAAACCAACCAACAACATATACATGCTCATTAAATATCCATGCATATAATCATGACAACTTACCAAAATCCCTTTGGTCAAGGACTAAAAGCAACCCACCAAGCTCAAAGCTCCAAGTTCACTACCGTGAGAGGCAACCTACAGTGATCACTCGAGGATCATCAACACACGATACAATTAACCAACATTACAAAGCACCAAATTCTCACCTCCCCACATGAATAGGTTCAGCCATTTAGGCCTAATTTATCAAACAATTTTCGTGATTATTTTTCATAGTTCCCATGGTTTCTTAGGCTTACCCTAACACTAATTCAAGTCCTCATATTAATTAAAACCATTCAAGCCCCAATTTTCCTAATTTTCCCTAATTGGTTTGAATGCACACTCTCACACACTCCAAGTATTTTTCCTTCAACTTCCAATGCATCAACTCAACACACAAGTCATTTAAACACCATTTTTAATCACACAACATCCATTAAACAATTTTTGCATCATCAAGCCCAATATACCCTATAATGGCCGAATTCTAGGGGCAAGCATACCAAGGGGTTTCCAATCCAATTCAACACTTCCACACACCTTACAATCCTATAAATAACTCATACAAACTCTCCATAACTCAATTACAAATCATACCACCAAGTCATTTCATAAAGTGTTAACATCACAACTCAAAATTTTCCTAAGTTATCAACCAAATTCATCAATAATTTTTATGGTTTCTATCACTCTAAAACATCATTTTAAGCCACTTTCATCTAATACATAATTTCAATTTAAGCTCTCTAACTACATCAATCAAGCATGCAAGCTCTAGGTCACCAAAATACAAATTCATGATTCAACCAATAAAATGTGTTAAAACTTACTCACAAGCTTGGCCAAGGACTCCTCCAAGTGATACCCAATCAAAAGCTTGAACAAACAACTCAAGAACACCAAATCTACCACTTTGGCCGCGGGTTTAGATGTGGAATTTCTCCAAATTTAGTGAGTTTCACGCCCCAAGAACACCATGGTTGTGTTTGGAACGTCCTCTACTTAAAGTTTGATGACAAACTTTGTTGGATTTGAGTTAGTATTGAGTGAGTTTGAAGGAGGAGAAATTTTGAAGCAAAATGGCCATGAAGGGGGGGAAGGGCCGCAGGTTTTCTTGTGAGTAAGGAGAGAAGGAGAGAATGAATAGTGATGGGGGACAAGTGGCTTAAGTCACTTAAGTGGGGTGGGTACCACCGCCACCTCACACGATTCAAATTAATTCAAATCTTCTGCCTATTCCACTAAACGTCCATAATTTCATAAACTATTTAGAAACTATAATTTTTAACATTAATCATTGTCCTTTAATTTCCCTTGATCAGATGAAACCGAAGTTTTCTGTCGTTCGGAGAAATCACAGTTTTACGCTGTTATGCGCACTGTGGGCACGCTTCCCCAAACACTCTAATTTCCATCAATTTTCACCAAAAATCATATTTCCTAATCCTATGTACCATCTATAACTTATATCCAAACCTAGAGCTCAAAATTTATTTAGCACGCTTTACGGTGCAACTGTACCGCGGTATTTTTACTCGATAAAAAATACTATTCACCAAATTTTTAGAAACTTGCCTAACCACACAGTTTTCTGTTCTGAATCCATTTCCAAGTTAGTTTTCTCATTTGAGACATCATACTCAATTTTGCCTTCCTAGGATTACGTGTTTGCCTAATTACCATTTTACTCTTCCTTTGTATTTTAACTCTAGTTTCAGGATTTTCACTAATCCTACTCTTTAATCCACATTTAATATATAAATATATATTTTAAAAATATGAGGTGTTATACAATTCCGTTCTAAACTAACCAACTTACTGTTCCAAAAGCTTAACCTTGGGGGTCATATTTTGAACTGCATAAGTCTTAGCCTAAGAAAACTTAAGCCCAAAAATACCTATCCTATTTGTGCTACAAACAACATAAATAGTATAATGTAAAAAAACTATGTTCACCACAATCCAAGAAACTTCATCTTTTACAACCAAATTCAAAGATGTTTTACTTAGGGTAGCAATGAAAAATTCTTCTAAATCAATAATGACATGATTTCATGTATTCAACCTACCATTTTTCTTGGAAATTCGACGAATTTGCTTCTTCTTGTATTATTGTTCTTACTTGCCATGATCAGATATCCAAAAGAAAACCCAACATATGACAACTCAGAATAGAATAACTTCGTGATCTTAAGTAGCTCAGAGTCATACGACTTTCCATCCAATAGGCGTATTGTTCTTCTTAAAAGTTTTATCGTTTGAATAATTAATGGAGCTATTGGTTCCATAACTTATTTCCATAACTTTATATAAGATATCCCTTTTCGTGGCACATTTTGCAAGAAGAAAAGAGGTCATCCTATTTTTTGTGTGGAGTGTTCCACGAGTGGAGGTCATCTTATACAAGATTATTGGGGCAATTTATGGCATCCCAAGCACCATTAATTATTAAATTGATAAAACTTTCCACAATAGGTATTTCACTCCATAACCTATCTAGAGAAAAATCATATGACATTGAGATACCTAAAATTACAGGGTTATGCTATTTTGAGTTATCCAATGTTAGGTATTTTACTGAATGTCAAATCAAGACAAGTAAGATTAATGTTCAGTTTTATGAATCAACTACTGCATAATTACATGTATTGTGCTTACAATCTTTCTTAGGCATTTGAGGGATTTGCTTCATTTCACTCATAAAAAGAGTCACAAGAAAAAGTGTATAATTGGTCTTACTTGTCATGATAAGATATAAACAAGAATAACCAACATTGGATAACACAAAATAGTATAAACACATAATCCTAGGTAGTTCGCTTTTATGTGATTTTCAACCCAATAGGCTATACATAAATTGCTCTTCTTGAATTATTTTTTTTTCCATTTGAGTAAGGCCATAACTTATCTACATAACATTGTATAAGATATCCTTTCTCGTGGCATATTTTGCATAAAGAAAAGAGGTCATCTTATTTTGTTGTTGGAGTGTTCCACGAGGGGAGGTAATCTTATACAAGATTATTGGGGCAATTCACGAAGTCCTAAGAACCTCTAATTATTAAATTGACAAAGCTTTCAACAAGAGGTATTTCTATCCACAACCTATCTAGTGAAAAATCATATGACACAAAGATAACTAAGATTATGAGGTTTTATATTTTGAGTTATCTGATGTTGGATCTTCTAGTGTATATCCGATCATGACAAGTAAGACCAATGTTGGGTCTTATATATCAACAATTTCGTGATTACTTGTATTGTCCTTACCATCTTTCTTATGTATTTGAGGGATTTTCTTCATTCTAACCATAAAAAGATTCACGAGAAAAATTATATAGCATAAGATAACTCAAAATAATATAACCTAGTAATTTTAGGTAGCTCTATTTTATATGATTTTCCACCAAATTGGCTACGAGTAAAATGCTCTTCTTGAAAGTTTTGTCATTTGAATAATTAATGGTGCCTGTAACGACATAGCTTACCTCCATAACCTTGTATAAGATATCCTTTCTCGTGGCACATTTCGCAAAAAAAGACATCTTTCTATTTATTTTTTTGGAGTGTTCCACAAGTGGAGGTCATCTTATATAAGATTATGAGGGCAATTCGCGTCGTTCCAAGCACCGTTAATTATTAAATTGACAAATCTTTCCACAAGAAGTGTTTCTCTCTATAATCTTTCCAGTGAAAACTCATATGACACAAATACCTAAGATTACGAGGTTTTGTAATTTGAGTTATCTAATGTTGGATCTTCTAATGTATATCCAATCATGACAAGTAAAACCAATGTTGGGTCTTAGGTATCAACAATTTCATGATTACTTGTATTGTCCTTACCATCTTTCTTATGTATTTGAGGGATTTGCCTCATTCTAACCATAAAAAGATTTCGGAGGAAAAGTGTATAATTGGTCTTACTTATCATGATTAGACATACACAAAAAGACCCAGCATAAGATAACTCAAAATAGTATAACCTCGTAATTTTATGTAGCTCTATTTTATATGATTTTTCACCAAATTGGCTACGGATAAATTGCTCTTCTTGAAAGTTTTGTCATTTGAATAATTAATGGTGCTTCTAATGACATAGCTTACCTCCATAACCTTGTATAAGATATCCTTTCTCGTGGCACATTTTGCAAAAAAAAAAAAGACATCGTTCTACTTTTTGTTGGAGTGTTCCAAAACTGGAGGTCATCTTATATAAGATTATGAAGGCAATTCACATCGTTCCAAGCACCGTTAATTATTAAATTGACAAATCTTTCCACAAGAAGAGTTTCTCAAATCTTTCCACAAGAAGGGTTTCTCTCCATAACCTTTCTAGTGAAAAATCATGTGACACAGTACCTAAGATTACGAGGTTTTGTATTTTGAGTTATCTGATGTTGGATCTTCTAGTGTATATTCGATCATGACAAGTAAGACCAATGTTGGGTCTTATGTATCAACAATTGCATGATTACTTGTATTGTCCTTACCATCTTTCTTATGTATTTGAGGGATTTGCTTCATTCTAACCATAAAGAAATTCACGAGAAAATGTATAATTGGCCTTACTTATCATGATTAGATATACACAAAAAGGCCCAGCATAAGATAACTAAAAATAGTATAACCTCGTAATTTTATGTAGCTTTATTTTATATGAATTTCCAACAAATTGGCTATGGATAAATTGCTCTTCTTGAAAGTTTTGTCATTTGAATAATTAATGGCGCTTGTAACGACATAGCTTACCTCCATAACCTTGTATAAGATATCCTTTCTCGTGGCACGTTTCGCAAAAAAAAAGAAGACATCGTTCTATTTTTTGTTGGAGTGTTCCACAAGTGGAGGTCATCTTATATACGATTTTGAGGACAATTCACGTCATTCCAAGCACCATTAATTATTAAATTGACAAATCTTTTCACAAGAAGGGCTTCTCTCCATAACCTTTCTAGTAAAAAATCATACGACACAGAGATACCTAAGATTACGAGGTTTTGTATTTTGAGTCATCTGATGTTGAATCTTCTAATTTATATTCGATCATGACAAGTAAAACCAATGTTGGGTCCTATGTATCATCAATTTTATGATTACTTGTATTGTGCTTACCATCTTTCTTATGTATTTGAGGGATTTGCTTCATTCTAACCATAAAGAAATTCACAAGAAAAAATGTATAATTGGTCTTACTTATCATGATTAGATATACACAAAAAGACTCAGCATATGATAACTCAAAAAAGTATAACCTCGTAAATTTATGTAGCTCTATATTATATGATTTTCCACCAAATTGGCTACGAATAAATTGCTCTTCTTGAAAGTTCTGTCATTTGAATAATTAATGGTGCCTGTAACGACATAGCTTACCTCCATATCCTTGTATAAGATATCCTTTCTCGTGGCACATTTCGCAAAAAAAGACATCGTTCTATTTTTTTTGGAGTGTTCCACAAGTGGAGGTCATCTTATATAAGACTATGAGGGCAATTTGCGTCGTTCCAAGCACCGTTAATTATTAAATTGACAAATCTTTTCACAAGAAGGGCTTCTCTCCATAACCTTTCTAGTGAAAAATCATACGACAAAGAGATACCTAAGATTACAAGGTTTTGTATTTTGAGTTATCTGATGTTGATGAATCTTCTAATTTATATTCGATCATGACAAGTAAGACCAATGTTGGGTCTTATGTATCAACAATTGCATGATTACTTGTATTGTCCTTACCATCTTTCTTATGTATTTGAGGGATTTGCTTCATTCTAACCATAAAGAAATTCACGAGAAAAAGTGTATAATTGGTCTTACTTATCTATACACAAAAAGGCCTAGCATAAGATAACTCAAAATAGTATAACCTCGTAATTTTATGTCGCTTTATTTTATATGAATTTCCACCAAATTGGCTACGGATAAATTGCTCTTCTTGAAAGTTTTGTCATTTGAATAATTAATGGTGCTTGTAACGACATAGCTTACCTCCATAACCTTGTATAAGATATCCTTTCTCGTGGCACGTTTCACAAAAAAAAAGACATCGTTCTATTTTTTTGTTGGAGTGTTCCACAAGTGGAGGTCATCTTATATAAGATTATGAGGGCAATTCACGTCATTCCAAGCACCATTAATTATTAAATTGACAGATCTTTTCACAAGAAGGGCTTCTCTCCATAACCTTTCTAGTAAAAAATCATACGACACAGAGATACCTAAGATTACGAGGTTTTGTATTTTGAGTCATCTGATGTTGAATCTTCTAATTTATATTCGATCATGACAAGTAAAACCAATGTTGGGTCCTATGTATCATCAATTTCATGATTACTTGTATTGTCCTTACCATATTTCTTATGTATTTGAGGGATTTGCTTCATTCTAACCATAAAGAAATTCACAAGAAAAAATGTATAATTGGTCTTACTTATCATGATTAGATATACACAAAAAGACTCAGCATATGATAACTCAAAAAAGTATAACCTCGTAAATTATGTAGCTCTATTTTATATGATTTTCCACCAAATTGGCTACGAATAAATTGCTCTTCTTGAAAGTTTTGTCATTTGAATAATTAATGGTGCTTGTAACGACATAGCTTACCTCCATATCCTTGTATAAGATATCCTTTCTCGTGGCACATTTCGCAAAAAAAGACATCGTTCTATTTTTTTTGGAGTGTTCCACAAGTGGAGGTCATCTTATATAAGACTATGAGGGCAATTCGCGTCGTTCCAAGCACCGTTAATTATTAAATTGACAAATCTTTTCACAAGAAGGGCTTCTTTCCATAACCTTTCTAGTGAAAAATCATACGACACAGAGATACCTAAGATTACGAGGTTTTGTATTTTGAGTCATCTGATGTTGAATCTTCTAATTTATATTCGATCATGACAAGTAAAACCAATGTTAGGTCCTATGTATCATCAATTTTTATGATTACTTGTATTGTCCTTACCATCTTTCTTATGTATTTGAGGGATTTGCTTCATTCTAACCATAAAGAAATTCACATGAAAAAATGTATAATTGGTCTTACTTATCATGATTAGATATACACAAAAGACTCAGCATATAATAACTCAAAAAAGTATAACCTCATAAATTTATGTAGCTCTATTTTATATGATTTTCCACCAAATTGGCAAACCGTCAAGGATGATGAACAAAGAAACTACGAAGAGGCAGTCAAGGATGTTGACTCTTCTAGATGGCTTGAAGCCATTGAATCTCTTGAAAGTTAAATGGCCTTGAAGGCCGAAGCATGTGAGAGGGAACAACAAAATTTTTCAAGCGGAACTACACTTGCTTTCAAGACTCATGCTTTAAGACAGCATGATGTTACCTTTGTTTGTGATTCAAACAGCAAGGAGATCACTGTCAGGTTTGAAGGGTTCAAACCCTCTAACGTTGATCCACACCACGCACGTCAAGATGCAAGAACACTTTCTTGAAAGCCACCAATTGACCACCACACCAAGCTTGCTAGGCATCCAATGTGTGAAGGAAGAGGCTAGGTAAAGGTGTTTAGAAGAGTGAAGTCTTCAACATGAAAACTTCACAAGAGTGGGGCACGGATTGGAGTAGAATTGGCTAGGAGTTTTTGTGAAAACCCTAAGGAGAGCTTACCCAAGTTGGCGCACAAGAGAGTGAGGGAATTAGAGAGTTGATTCAGATTTTTTACACTTTTAATCACATTAAAAGTGGCGCACAACAAGAGGAAATAAAGGTGGAGTTGTTGCAATTCAAAATTCCCAACAATCTCCACTTTGAATCCTCATGAGACTAGGTCTTTATCTAGTCAAGATTCTGACCTAATGGTCATCATATGACCATCCTATCTATGCGCACCATTCAGCCCCAAAAGGGGTCCAGATACGTTGAGCAGTTGCATTCAAGTTTGAACCAACTAGCTCACTGATTCTCTCAACAACCAAATCTGATTGGAGCTTGTTTGATTGACAAGATGACACTCATATCCAACCAAAAGTGGCGCCCCATTCAGCCTTGGATGATCTCCAAAGATCTCCTCTTGATACAAGGGATTTGTTCCAACAAGATCTCGTCTTATCCTTTTGTTATGAAACAACTTTTCACAGCCAATTCAAATTCGAATTCAAACATTTAAATTCAAAAGTTCAAACATTTAAATTCTAAATTCAAATTCAAAATTCAAATTCAAATTTCAAATTTCAAAACTCAAATTCAAAATTCAAAATTCAAATTTCAAATTCAAAATTCGAATTTCAAATTTCAAATTTCAAATTCAAATTTCAAATTTCAAATTCAAAATTCAAAACTTAAATATTTGATAATTAATTTAACCAATTAAATTAATTAGTAATGTCTTGGACCATCCAAGCCCATTACATGATCCATGTGCCCTTTTCCCTTTAGGTGGGCTTCCAAACTTCTTCTTGGGCTAACAACCATTATTAGGCCCAATACCTTTAATGCTAGATCATCATGACAATAAGGTGTTAGTGTGTGACCCATTAGGTCCAACATAGCCACTGACATAAATGATCCCGAGCCTAACAAGTCCATAACCTATTTAATGACAACACAGAGTACTAGCAATGCTTTGTTGCCCTAGAGTTAGTTAGATTAATGACCTGATCATCCTATTACACATATTTGGTTGCCGTATATATTTCCTTTCGACTCGGTTACCTTCCCATTAAACCTAGGGTAAGGAAACGTATCAACCCTTGCGGTTTAAGGTAAGCTTTATTCGAAATAGGGAATCTTCAATTTACTGACTCTAAAGGCAGATCATCTCATGATCCCTTTTACTATGCATAGATTTTCGAGTCCCTGTAAATGTCATCCCGATTTCTCCGGTTTACAGATAACCTAATCTCTCACAGAGATTTGACGAATTCCTTCAGCTTATCACCCTATCCCTGCGTTCTTTCAGAACAAGCCCAACAGTGTACCTATGAGTCTCCATGTTTCAGGAAGACGAGGTATACACTCAAAGCATGCCTTCTAGAACACAAGGTAATAACTTCTGGTCTAAGGAAAGACATACCCAAATATAAAGAGATTACTCTAATGATACTATCTGTGAGATTTCCTCATAGAGTCTCTTTGTGGATCTGTTCAGTGCGAGCTATACCCTTATAGGTCCACCCACGACTTTAGCTAAAACATCTCCATATTTGTAGCACATGAGGTCTTTACCTTGTATCCAAATACAAGTAGATAAGTCGTGCTAGTCTTACCCGAGATCACTGATCCCCATTCTAAGTGTCTCTAGACTTGGAACATAAAATTAGGAATAAACATGCGGTATCCTTGAATCCTCATGGTTGTGATCTCATCACAGATACTCAAGAGATACCTGTTCTATTCCAAGGGGTTTATCCAGTTACTCATATAAAATATTAACAATAATATTGAGACAAAATATGAAACATGATAAAGAGTGCTTTTATTTATTTGCAACAATATAAAGAGTCCACATATGTCCTAATCTAATCAAAAGATTGTATCTAGGACATCCATATACTAACAAGCTCCGACTTGGCCTAGAGCCAATCTGACCTAAGTCGTATACCTAAAGCCTCATAATGACTATCATGTTTTCTCTGAGAAACAACCTTTGTCAGAGAATCAGCTAGGTTATTATCTGTGGGAACATAATCCATCTTTACATCCTTCCTATCAATGATTACTCTAATCAGGTGATATCTGCGGAGCACGTGTTTAGATCTTTGATGAGACCTAGGTTCCTTTGACTGCGCAATGGCTCCAGTGCTTTCGCAAAGCAACTGTATGGGCTCATCTACGCTTGGAACCACCCTTAGTTCAGATATGAACTTCTTGACCCACACGACCTCCTTAGCCGCTTCTGAAGCAGCTATGTAATCAGCTTCTGTCGTTGAATCTGCTGTTGTCTCCTGCTTGGAACTCTTCCAAGATACTGCCCCACCATTTAAGGTGAATACAAACCCTGACTGTGACTTGCAGTCATCTTTGTCACTCTGAAAGCTGGCATTAGTGAACCCTTTCACTGTTAGCTCATCAACCCCACCATAGACCAGAAACACATCCTTAGTTCTTCTTAAGTACTTAAGGATGGTCTTGACTGCTGTCCAGTGACCCTCTCCAGGGTCAGACTGGTATCTGCTCGTAATGCTCAAAGCATATGAGACATCTGGTCTCGTACATATCATGGCATACATGATGGATCCAATAGCCGAAGCGTATGGAATTCCATTCATGCGATCCTTCTCAGGCTCTGACTTAGGACACATAGCCTTTGAAAGATGTACCCCATGATTGACGGGAAAAAAACCCCTTTTCGACCCTTCCATGCTAAACCTCTTTAGCATCTTGTCAACATACGTGGATTGAGATAAACCCAGCAGCCTGTTGGATCTATCTCTATAGATTTTTATACCAAGTATAAAATGTGTGGATGCCATTTCATATAAGTAATATGTCATCTACATAAAGCACCAGGAAGACAACATTACTCCCACTAAGCTTCCTGTAAACACAAGGTTCATCCTCGTTCTTGATGAAACCATTACTCCTAACGACTTCATCAAAATGAATATTCCAACTCCTTGATGCCTGCTACTATTGCAAGCATGATCCTAATAGATTTGATCATGGCAACAGGTGAGAAAATCTCATCATATTCAACTCCTTGTCTTTGACGATACACTTTCGCCACCAACCTAGCTTTGTAGGTCTGAATGTTGCCATCTGCGTCAGTCTTTCTTATAAAGACCCATTTATTACCGATAGGAACTATTCCTTGCGGTTTAGGAATCAAGGTTCATACCTTGTTTTGATACATCGAATCCATTTTAGATTCCATGGCTTCAAGCCATCTAGAAGAGTCAACATCCTTGACTGCCTCTTCGTAGTTACTTGGTTCATCATCCTCGACGGTTTGCTGATTCTCAATCACAAACCCATACCTCTCAGGTGGATGGATGACCCTCGTTGACCTACGGAGTTGTGTGTTTACTTCTCATTTGGAGAACGTCGCCTGCAGAGCAGACTCGGGTTCCTCAATCTGTTCTTGTGGTCCTTGAACTTTTTCAAGATCAATCTTACTCCCACTGGCTCCTTGAGAGATCAAATCCTTCTCAAGGAACTCAACATTCTTGGACAGATACACCTTGTCTTTAAAGTAGTATCCCTTAGAACCTCTGGGATACCCTACAAATTGACATTTAGTACTCTCAGCACTAAGCTTGTTTGATGCCAACGCTTTGACATAAGCCGGCGATCCCCATACCCTGAGGTAACTCAGGTTGGGTCTCTTACCATTCCATATCGTATATGGTGTGGTCTGAACAGATTTAGACGGTACCCTATTTAGAAGGTATGCCGCTGTGTATAAGGCATTTTCCCGAAATGATTTTGGAAGTTGAGTCTCACTCATCATAGACCTAACCATGTCTAACAAGGTCCTGTTACTTCTTTCTGAGACACCATATTGGTGTGGTGTGTAAGGTGCAGTAAACTGCGAGAGAATTCCATTTTCTCTCAGATAATCTCGAAACTCATGGCTCAGATATTCACCATCACGATTTGATCACAGTGACTTAACCATCTTGCCACGTTGTTTCTCTACTTCATCCGTAAAGGTAATGAAATATGAGTATCCTCCTCTAGCCTTAATAGACATTGGGCCACATACATCAGAGTGAATGAGTTCTAATAACTCACTAGCCCTATGAATCTCAAGCCCTTTGGGCTTTTGACGAATCATTTTCCCAACTAGACAAGATTCACATTGTCCATAGGATTCCAAATCCTTGGAATCTAGGCATCCATCTCTATGCATCCTAGACAATCTTGTTTCATTTTATGTGCCCTAGTCTAGAGTGCCAAAGATAGGATTGATTATCTATCCTAGGTCGTTTCACATCTATATTGAGCACTTCAATTCCCATTTCCAAAACATACAAGCCATTTATTAAAGAAACAATACCAAAAACAATATCATTCAAAATGATAGAAAATGAACCATCCTTAATAGTGAAAGCAAAACCATCTTGTTCTAAACAAGAAATAGAAATAATGTTTCTAGAAATGTCGGGAACATAAAGACAATTATTCAAATGCAATAAGAGGCCCGTAGGCTAATGAGGTCGGTATCTCCAACAGCATGAGCAGCAACTCTTGCTCCATCACCAACGCGGAGGTCCACCTCGTTCTTCTCCAATCTTCTAGGGATCCTAAGCACCTGCAACACATTGAGACTTATGTTGGGCTTGATGCCTTATTTGGGTGAGCATGAGGTTTGTCCATGCCACTTTATGTTAGTTCTTTGAGTTGAGTTGTATAACTTAGTAGGTTGTCCGGTCTACGTGTTGTAGTTCCGTGACTAGAGACATACTTATGTTATTTATTTAATGAGGTATTTCAATTAACTGTCTTTTGCAATTTACATACATGCAATGTTTTGAAAATGAATTAAGTATTCAACTTGGCTAAGTATAATGACATCATAATTGAAAAGAAAAAGATATTCCGTAATTTTAATTAAGCGCAGCTTAATACGATGATATGATAACATTACCGGATATATACGGAGTGTTACAATGAATATGCATAATGATGATAAGATAGTTAATTAGAAAGTGGAATAATGCTTAACGTCGCTTTTCTCACGAATAGTGCAGATACCGGTTCTGCTTCGTGGTATAAATGTGTACCGGTGAAGTATCCCGAAAAATTATAATAAGTATATGATAATCCATAGAATAATATCTAGGTCTGGAATACCAAGTTTGCAGTGAGAATAATGAGCGTTGATGTCAGAACTTATACCAGCTATGTAACACCACGTGTATACCCGGTTTGCTATCATATCATCGTATTAAGCAGCGCTTAATTAAAATGCGGAACTAACTTTTTCTTTTCAATTATGACGTCATTATTATTAATCAAGTTGATTACTTAGTCACTTTTCAAAATATTGCTTGTATGTAAATTGCAAATAGACAACTATCTACACTGAATAATCTCATAATATAAATAAGTGAGTACCTAAATCACGAAACTACAACACGTAGTCCGGACCATAATCCTGATACATTATATAACTCGAAGCTACAAGCATAACTATAATCAATGTGGCATGGACAACCCCCATGATCACCAAATAAGGCAACAAAGCCCAATAGAGTCTCAAGTCATATAACAATGTAAAGACAATAAACATAATCAGCATCCAATCAAAGCAGTATAATCAGCATGCAACAGTCAACTAAGCTTCGGCCTCCTGCCGTCAGAGGTCTCAACCTTCGAGGTACCTGAACCTGAAAATGTGCCCTAAACGTGGGGTGAGATCTCTAAAAAGAAATCTCAGTAAGACAAGGGGTCATCAAGGACTCTTTCGCTCCAAGCTCACTTACAAGTATAATATAAGTTCAAAAACAGTAATTTCAATGCATGTTCATGTTAAGGCATTTATCTCATGACAGTATAATCTCTTGTTCAATGAGCTAAATACTACAACTCATAATCATGTGATGTATGCAAGTGCGGTTCGACTGGCCAGGGAACAGGATAGGGTTTATGCACGTCTGCTACCTACCAAACATGAGGGATGCTGCCTCATGCCTTGCACACCAGGGTTGCTGTCTGATCGTACAAGTACTAACATTGTAACACCTCGTGTATACCCGGTTTGTTAACATGTCATCGTATTAAGCCAAGTTTAATTAAAAATGCGGAATAACTTTTTCTTTTCAATTATGACGTCATTAATATTACCAAGTTGATTACTTAATCCTTTTTCAAAACATTGCCTGTACGTAATTACAAATAGACAACTATCTATACTGCATAACCTCATAATATAAATATGTGAGTATCTAAGTCACGGATCTACAACACGTAGTCCGGAAATAATCCTGATACATAGATACAACTCGAACTCAAAATAAGACATAGTCAATCAATGTGGCATGGACAACCCCTATGCTCACCAAATAAGGCAACAAGACCCAACATAGTCTCAACAACAAAATCATAATAATAACATAATAACAGATAAACGACATATCAGCATCCAACACATCATCATAACAACAGATATCTAACTCAGCTCCGGCCTCCTGCCGCCCGAGGTCTCAACCCCCGAGTTACCTGAACCTGAAATATGTGCCCCAAACGTGGGGTGAGATCTCTAAATAGAAATCTCAGTAAGACAAGGGGTCCTCAAGGATTTCTCCACCCCAAGCTCACTTACATGTGCAATATAAGTTCTAAAAGCAACATCCAATATCAGTTCCAAAATCAGTGCAATGCAACAGAGAATCATGTCATATGTGTCAAGATATTCTATTGCCCAGAGAAATACAGGATTTATATACGTCTATTACCCACATTTACTACAAGATGCCACTTGCACCCACCCACAGAATCACCGTATGGTATGACGTCACATACTCAGGCTTACCGTCTAGATGGAACAACACATGCATATTATAAGGCCCTTGCACTTAACAGCTCAATAACATTTCAATCATCAAAACATGAAAACACATCATGCATAAAACTATTCCCCCATGGGGCATGGTGCAACCAACAATGGCTAAACTGAGGACACGAAAGCTTTCCTCGCAAGCTAACTATCCAAGCCAAGCTCTCACTAGCTCAATGCCCACAAACAGCACAATCACAATCTGTTTATACAATAATTAATCATCAATAATCATTGCTCAAGATTCCATTAAGTGATTAAGGCTTTCTAACTCATTTTAAGTCATTTCATGTTGTTTCTGCATGAGGTATTCGAATATTCCCCTATGAGTATTCGAATACTCCAAGTCTCCAGAAAATATTCGACTACTTTCACTTAAGTATTCGAATACTACAAAGTATCTGAATACTTTTCACTCAGTATTCGAACACAAGGTATTCGAATACCAATCCCACAGTATCCGAATGCTATCCAGTATTCAAATACTTCTTCATGGGTAACCGAATACTTTTCTTCCTAGAAAAGTATCCCAATACTCCTCCAAGGAGTATTCGACTACCAAGGGATAAGTATTCGAATGCTACACGAAAAGTATTTGAATACTTATCAGACAGAATGCAGAAACTCGAGTATTCTTCTGCAAAATTCCCATTTTAAGTGTCCAAACTCGATTTGGAGTCCAATGACTCCTTAAAAAGATGTTCATTAACATGTTTAGGATTCAGAAACACAGTCCTTTACTCAAATGATCCCAGTTTTACTTTTTAATGGATTAAACAAGCTTAAAACATGAAAATACCAAAGCTATGATCATGGTATACCTCCAAGGCTCAAAACTCCAAAAATGAGACACACTAGGGGTCCTCTACACAGCACCACAACACTGACTTTACCAAGATACGGATTTGATCATCAAGATTGGCCCTTTATTCCAAAAGGTGGCTTCTTGAAGCTCAAAAATCCAAGAGCAAGGCTCCACTCAACCAACTCTCAAACTCAGCATAAAACCCCAACAAACAGCAGCTTAAACCACAGAAATGAAACACCTTACTCACCTACAATGCCAACTACTCAGTGTTTACAAGATTAGAGGTGGATAATCTCTCATAAAAGTGGTGTCTTGAGGGATTTGGTGAAGAAAAGGTAATGGCTTTGTGAAGAAGAAGAGAGGCAGCAGCTCAGCACACAAAATCCACGTAGGAAATGCCTGAGTATCATCCTAGGCTTGTGTGCAAGTGGCTATTTATAGTCCACTTAATTTTAATCACACAATATTGACATTAATAGTTACGCTTAGCCATTTAATCTCAAACTTGGGATTCTGAACCTCGCCATTTTTCTAGGATTTGTTATATTTTTATTTTATTTTTCGCAGTACTTTTTTGGTATGTGCTTTTACTTAGCCAGTGTCAGTTCTGGCACCAGTTCTCATTATTTTGACCTAAAATCTGTTATGCTAGTCCTATGTATTTTCTAGTGACATGTACATACTTTTCATAATTTTCTGGGATACTTCATCGGTACGCATTTGTACCGTGAGGCAGAACCGGTATGTACTTCCGAAGCTGAGACACGTGAAACACGTCGTGGATGTTGGCTAAGTTCGGAGGCAAGGCAAGCCGGTTGGCAACAGGTCCTACTATACCAAGGATCTGATATGGCCCTATGAATCTCGGGCTCAGCTTCCTCACTCCGAGGGCCCGACCAACACCGGTGACAGGTGAAAGTCTCACAAACACGTGCTCATCCTCACTGAACTCCAGTGGACGATGCTTAACATCATAGTAACTCTTCTAGCGATTCTGCGCCTGCTTCAGCTTTTCCCTGATCATCTGGATCTGCTGGGTAGTATCTTGGACAAAGTCCAAGCCAAACAACTCCTTATCTCCAACCTCAGACCAACAGGTAGGAGTCCGACACCTCCTACCATACAACGCCTCGTAGGGTGCCATGCCCAGGCTAGCATGGAAATTATTGTTGTACGAAAACTCAACCAATGACAGGTACCTATCCCATGCTGAACCCTGCTCCAAAGTGCAAGCCCTCAACATGTCCTCCAATGTCTGGATGGTCCGCTCAGTCTATCCGTCAGTCTGAGGGTGATAGGTTGTACTCAATCTCAACTGAGTACCAAAAGCTCCCTACAGTGCCTCCCAGAACCAAGATGTGAACTTCGGGTCCTTATCACTGATGATACTCTCGGGCACCCCGTGAAGTCTCATGATCTCGCGAACAGAAAGTCTGGCCAACTTCTCAGTAGTAAAGCTCACATTCACCAGAAGAAAGTGGGCAGACTTCGTCAATCTGTCCACAATGACCCAGATAGAGTCACAACCAGCCTGAGTCTTCGGCAATCCCACCATGAAGTCCATGGAAATGCTCTCCCATTTCCATTCTGGAATCTCAAGAGGTTTACCAGACGACTTCTGGTGTTCAATCTTCACATTCTGGCAAAACAAACACTTGGACACATACACAGCTATGTCCTTCTTCATACCCGGCCACCAGTAATTTCTCTTCAAGTTCTGGTACATCTTTGTAGCACCAGGGTGGACAGTAAACTGGCCCTTATGAGCCTCTGTCATCACCTCAACAGTCAAAGGACCTCGAGGAATCACAATCCTCTTCTGGAAAGTCAACAAACCATCCTCATTCCAGGACACATTGTCCTAGTTCTTCACATAGTCAAGGCACTCTCTTTGCTAGGGAAAAACTACATCTAGTGCCAGCCCAATTATTTGGGAGATGCGTTCTCAGAATTAAGATTTTAAATCCTCCCAATGGTAATGGAGAGAGGATCAAACACATGCTCTCCGCACACCTCCACTGCTCCCTTGCAATTACTATTTATTATTTATTAATTTATTGCAAAACTAACGAAGCAAAAACAATTAAAAAACAAAAACAAAGAGTAAGCAGATCGAGTCTAACCTCGATGAGGGAGGCAAAGTAGGAAGAAGATGAGGGAGGAGAAGTTGCATTTAGGAGGAGCAGAAACATCATCAATCAGAGTAGAAGAATAGATGAATCATTTCCAACCACAACCCTAGGAACAAAGCTCGTGATCCATGCACACTCCACCCATCATGATCGCAGTCATGCATTCTGGCACCACCATCTTTGATGAATTGAAGAAAATTGACATGCATGACAATCAAAGAAGAGAGAAATAAAATCAAAGTGGCACAACTTTGGGCGATGCATGAAAAGAACGAATTTATAGAAGTGAAGAAACTAGGGTATAAGTAACAAGTGGGGCCCAATGTTTAGCGCACAATTCAATAAACTAAAAAAATAAAGATTATATATATGTTCAAAGAAATATTATAAAAGATATTTATGACGATCTTAAATTACAATAAATAAGACTAAATACTACTATACTAAAAAAATGTGGTTTAAACTTTTGAGGCAATCATTAACTAGCAGTGAATAACTAAAACCGCCATTAAGTAAAAAAATAATAGGCTGTCAAAGTTTAATTTATGAAAAAGTTAGGGCACAAGTACCATGTGAGCCCCAATTATTTAACACATAATTCAATGAACTACGAAAATTAAAGCAAGAATAAAATATGTATTTTTAAAAAGGACTGTACGGATCGCCACACCCGAGTTTCCCGCCAACAGTCTCACAGCCAGACTAGACGGCCTGTCATTAATTATGATAAATTGAACAAATTAAATATTTATATGCTAAAAAAATGCAGCATATACTTTTGTGACCGTCATTAACCATCAGTTAATAACTTATACAGTCCGTAAAAGATTAAATATATTGTTTTTTTGAAAAAATTTAATATGCTCCATGTCTATCACTTATTTAGTGGTTCCTTTGTCATAAATAAAAAATTTTCTTCCATTTCTATCATGTCTTTTTTATTTTTTCCTCTTCAATTTCTCCTTTTTTTTATTTCTAGGAAGGGACTATCATAGTCCAGCCCACCAAAAACCTTCTCTTGTTTTCCACCGCTGATCAAGTTAGAAAGCTATTTATTGGTCAGTAAATTAACAACTTTGAAAAGAAAAACTCGATCATAAGTTAATAATTTTGGAGACTAACTTTTATATATATATATATATATATATATATATATATATATATATATATATATATATATATATATATATATATATATATATAGAGTCAGAATCATTTTACACCAGTGTAACTTACACTCTTAATCATATCCGTTGATCTCACTTATATCTAAAGGCTTTAATCTTTTTAGTAATGTGAGCCACTGGATACAAGTAGATCAATGGTCAAGATTGAGTGTAAGACTTGTAACTCTTATACCGGTATAGAAATATAATGCCTCATATATATATATATGTGAAATTTTTTAAATATCACGAGTAATATCTTTTACGAACTGAATTGTATATTTACTCAATTATGATTCTAAGGTGGATATGTATATATATTTACTCAATTATGATTCTAAGTAAGGTGGATATGTAGTTTTAAAGTAAACAATATCACATTTAGAAGCAAAATCTTTCTAGAATATTGTCTTGAAAGAAATACCAAAATAGGTGGCCAATAACATGAACTCTTGATTTTAGAAGGAAAATGATAAATTCACTCTTGTTTAAATGAACAGTGAAGGAAAATACACTCTTTGGTTAACATGTTTATTTTTTCAGTTTTTTATTTTAAAAATAAAATGAAACAAGACTCTACCTACCACCATGACGACATTCATCACCTAACCCGTTCTCAATGACGCACTAGCGTCACTGCGTGATATTAAAGAAAAAGTATCATACTTTAGTAAAAAGAAAAAGTATCATACTATATATACATAATAATATTTTAAAAAACTTATAACTTATTAATTTCCACAAATTTTAAAATATTACGTTACATTCCAATAAATGAAACTAACTAAAAAATTGAAACGTCACTTAAATCCAATTTATAAATACTTAATTATACAACGATTCAATTAGAAATAGATTTTCTTGTGTTAATTTATATACATTAAATAAACGATGGTTTATTAAAATTTACAAATATTTTTAAAAAATAAATAAATACAATCACATAAAATTTTGAAAGAAAATTCACGTTAAGTGTTGACCGATCGCTTTCAAGAATTTAAAATGTCTCTTTTATTTTAATTATTTATTTTCAAAATTAGTGTGTTGTGTCATGATGTCCTCCATTAGCTATTTCTAATTTTCTATCTATATATAGAGAGAGATAGAAAGAGATGAAAGTTGAGCTCTTGTTAAAGAAATTGAAGAAAAAAAAGAAGAAGAATAGAAATGGCGATGAAGGACACATTCTACATATCACATGGATCACCTACTCTTTCCATAGACGAATCCATTGAAGCGAGAAAGTTCCTTCAATCATGGAAGAAGGACGTGTTTTCTCAGAGACCCAATTCAATTCTCGTCATTTCTGGTCATTGGGACACAGCAGTTCCCACCGTTAACGTTGTTGATACCAACGAAACAATCTACGACTTCTATGGATTCCCCAAACCCATGTACCAGGTTCCCACTTTGCACTTCCTCTCAATTTTTATTACCCGTATTCATCGTCTTATCTTTGCTTTTTTGTTCTTCTTCTTTTCCTTAAAAATTTGTGGTTGGTAGAGAGTAGAGACCCCACAAAAAGATAAAAAGGGGTAGGAGAGAAATTGTATGTTTTTTTTTTTTTTTAAATAGAAGTATTTCTAGTTTAGTAAGAAATAATGATATAATTATTAAATGGGTAACTGTTAGTTAAATTGAAAACATTTTTTCCGAATTTTTTAGTTGTGCGCAAACATTTAGTAGTTTTTGAAATCATTTAAATTTTGAACCAAATTTTTTTTTTTTAAAATTTTAGCATCCAGCAAACATGAATGATGTCGTGGTGCACTAAAGTCTAAAAATGTGCTCTAACTTTTCAGTTCTGCTGTTATACGTTTCAGTTTGAAAGCGGATCTGTGTATGTTTATGGCCTACGTAAAATAATTACCCATGAGTAATGTTTGTGCTACCACTTCATCCTAAAAAAGAAATCACTTTATCATAAAAGCACGAGAATGAACTAGGATTATTCTAACTTAATAAATGGTCTCTGGTTTGAGTTTCTAAAAATGCAATTGTGTTAAAACTTGGTAAGGAGAATTTTGCTTCCCATATATTTATAATCGCTCAAATCGAATTAGTTGAATATTCCATGAACCAATGGTTAATATAAAAAAAAAAAAAAAAAAAAAGCCACTTTGCTTCAAAATAAATGTCATGTTACTTATTTTATCCTCAAAAATGGTTGCACAATTTTTTCACTTTGTCAATAGCCCTTAGAGCCATATTACGTTTTCCCTTTAAGGAATAATAGAAACAGTTTCCATTTTTTTACTATTTGGCTGTTTTATATACAAAGTTTTTGGAATGCCTTGTATACATAATTAGTAGGTTCATCACTAGTCCACCTCATATATTCACATGCCTTGAAACATTTATTTGGCATTCCAAAATAATGCTATGTTTTTCATTTGAGGTAGATTTATGTAGCTATCTCTCACATGCTCCCTTTACTAGCTTAAATATCCTGCACCTGGCGCTCCACAGTTGGCAATGAGGGTGAAGCAACTACTCAAGGAATCTGGTTTCAACCGTGTTGATGAAGATAAAAAGAGAGGGCTTGACCATGGTGCTTGGGTTCCACTCTTATTGATGTACCCTGAAGCTGACATCCCTGTTTGTCAGCTCTCTGTTCAATCTGACAAAGATGGTACTCATCATTATAACTTAGGAAAGGCATTGGCCCCTCTTAAAGATGAAGGTGTGTTGATAATGGGCTCTGGCAGTGCTGTTCATAACTTGAGAGCACTTAAAATTCAGTCTCGTGACGCGGTTGCTCCCTGGGCTCTAGAATTTGATAATTGGTTGAAAGAAGCTCTTCTTGAAGGAAGGTACCATATTTTTTTCTGTTTTGATGTTCAAATTTGCTGACATACCTCCTTTGTAACCAAAAGGTCACTGATTCAAATCTTGAAAACACTATTGTAAAACCCGGCGTAACCCGGCCGGGTCGACCCGGAACCCGGTGGCTTGGTCACCAGACCGGTTCGGGTCAAGCATTGGACCCAGTCAAACCTAGTGACCCGATGACCCGGTCGGGTCATGCATTTAAAAAAAAAACCAAAATTGTTTTATCTTATCAAAAAAAATGTAAAACTCATTTTAAAAATTTTTTGTAATTTTTTTTTACTAGTATACTCTTCTACAATGACCTCTTAGTTTCCAAAACTGAAGTAATTTGTGGAATAATAAATCAGAGAAAGTGATATATGTTATTTTAATGTAATTGAATTTGAAAACTATGAGTTCAATGTCATTGAGAGGTATGTTTATGAAAATTCTGAGTTGCAATTTAAATTGACATAGTAATAACATGCACTTTTATTTATTTATGCTTCATGTATTTTTTTGCTTATTTAGTGAACCTTGTTTAATTCATTTTAGATATGGAGAATATAATTGAATTTATATGTTCATATTTATATATATATTTATATATTTATATATATTCGGGTCAATCGGTCCGACCAGTGACCCACCGGTCCGACCAGTGACCCAGTATCCCGACCGGGTCGATGCTCGGGTCGGGTTTAACAACACTGCTTGAAAACATTGTCTCTAAATATAAAGATAAGATTGTGTATAATGTTTATCCTTGTTATTAAAATGTCACATGTTCAAATTCATTGCAAAAATATAAGGGTAAAACTGCATATAATAGATCCTAAATTGGGATTTGTCCTTTTTAAAGTTGCGTATAAGAATTTCTTTTAACCCTATTAATCCAAGTCGGGATTATATGGGGAGTATTTTTTGAGTTCAAATTTGCTAAAATGGATAGTTAATATTATTAAGGATGTTTAGTGCAAAGATCTCATTACTAAGATATTATATGACATTGGAAAATTAGCAAGTGAATATGGTAGAGTTTGGCTCTTCATGGGATTGGTTGTGAAATTTTTCAATTACTTTTTTTGTAGATATGAAGATGTAAATCACTATGAAAAGAAAGCACCACATGCAAAAATGGCTCATCCTTGGCCAGATCACTTTTATCCGCTGCATGTTGCTATTGGTGCTGCTGGTGAAAATGCAAAGGCCAAACTTATCCACAGTAGTATTGAAATGGGAAGTCTCTCTTATGCCTCTTACCAGTTTACATCAGCTACTTAATACATAATAGCTGCTGTTCAGTTGCATATCCTCTAAAAATAGTAATTCAATAAATATCTATGAAGATGCTCTGCTTGTAAATTTAGACTTTCTTATGTTGGGCTCCTATTCTTGTTGTTGCCAATTTAATATTTATGTAAAGTGGAGTAAATAATGCGGAAAAACATCTTGATAGCACCGTTGTTGCCCGCAAGACCAAATACTATACATTATTATTTTATAAATTGATTTATATAACAAAAAAGATATATATAAGAACGTATTGATTTTTTGACATTGTGCATATATAAATTTTTGTGCATAAATCTTTTTAAAATTTACTATCCAACTAAAATAAATTAAACACACATTTTAATTTTTAATTTAGCCTAAACTAGGTATTTGTGGCTTGTGGGGTGAAATTAAGGGGGGAAAATGTATGAATAAGAAAAAATTTGCCTGCTCCATGTGTAGTTGTTTTCTTTTTACGCCAACACATGCCAACACTGATCAAGTTTTCAATTGTTTGCTGGTTCCAATTTTATATTACCTGTTTTGTTAGTTTGTTTGTTTTGCTTAGCGTAAAAATTTTAACGCAATATGATATTTTTATTTTTGTGTTATAAAAAAAAAAGTAACTAAAAAATTGTGTTAGGTTTGTGTTAATATATTCATGTGAGCCCGTTTAGATTAAATAATAATACTTTTATCTTCATTTATCTCAATTTTATTTATTGATTTGAACCAATATATATATATATAGAGGCAGGATCTTTTGACACCGGTGTCAAAGGAAAAGTTTGACACCTCATCTGAGAGCCGTTAGATTAAAAAAAATCAATGGTGTCACATGCTTACAAATCAGAATCGTTGATTTTTTTTAATCTAACAGCTCTCAGATGAGGTGTCAAACTTTTTTTTTGACACCGGTGTCAAAGGATCTTGTCTCATATATATATATATATATATATATATATATATATAGGGCAATGCTTTTCTCATGTTACATGAGATAACATTATCTGATGTAAAGATATAATTAAGTGGGTCCCACAACTAAAAAAAAAGAAAAAAGAAAAAAATGCTAACTCAGATTTCGATGTATGTGTAACATAATATAAGTTTTCTCATGTAACATGAGAAAAACATTTTCCATATATATATATATATATATATAGGGTAAATCTACTATCATGTAACATAAAACATAATCTAAAGCATTTTTCCTACCCAAACAAAAATCATGTGGGTCCCATACATATAATAAAAACAAAAAACAAAAAATGTTGGTGCAGAAACCAATGGGTGAGTAGGTAAAAGTTGTTGTATCATGTTACATAATATTAGTTTTCCCCATATATATATATATATATATATATATATATATATATATATATATATATATATGGGAAAAATTACTCTTATGCTACATGTGATAACTTTCTCTCTTACACATCCTTCGATAACTGTGCCACTTTTTCTTTTCTTTTTATTTTTTAGATGGTGGAGCCCACAAACTTATCTCTATGACATGAGATAACTTATCTCCTTTAACATAAGATTAATCAAACCCCATATATAAATGGGTCCCAACATATTGAGCTAGCTTTTAGGGTGGTGTATCCCAACATAAATCATAACCATACAAATATGGATCAATGGTAATAAAGGAAGAGAGAAAAAAAGAGAATTATAACCATTCAAAGGTGAATCAATTAATATAAGGAAATAAATAAATAAAACGATGTCGTTTTGGATAGTCGGAGATAAACTTATCTCAAGTTGTCGGAGAAATATTTTTCCCATATATATATATATATATATATATATATATGGGTTTTATGTGTCTCCTTCAACAGAATTTTTTTTACCTCCAGCCATACACACAATTTAGCAATGGGTCCCACTAAAAGAAGAAAAAGAAAATAAAAATGGAATGGACCCACGTATTTTTTGAGTTTGTAGGAAAAAACATTATCTCCTTTAAAAGGAGAAAAATAAATCCCTATATATATATATATATATATATGAATGAAGAGCATTGCGATGCTGACAGGAATTAATGGTGAATATATATATATATATATATATATATATATATATATGAATGAAGAGCATTGCGATGCTGACATGAATTAATGGTGAAAGAGAACAAATATGATCTAATAACGTATTAACATATTGACCTAAATAAGTGTGACTTTGGATGGACTTTTTTTCAAAAACTGCTTTTTTTAAGAAAAAAAAGTACTTCTAAAAAAAACTCTATACTTTTAAAAAAAGCAGAAGTCATAAAAAAGTCAAAAATTTACTTTTTTCGGAAACTAAAAATTTTAGTTTTAAAAAAAAAGCAGAAGTCAAAAATCAATTTTTTAAAAAAAACAAATATTTTTAAAAAAATCTAAATGACTGTAACTTTTATAAAAAATACTTTTAAAATAAGGAAGTAATAAAAAGAACTTTCTTCAAAAGTCAATACAAACGACTTCTAAATCTATTAAACCAACTGGAAATGACATTCCTAACCCAAAAGGCACTTATGGCAATCGTTATTATACAAACAAATGAAAGTTTCCAACTTAGACTATTTTAGTTTTTGAAAATTATGTTCTCATGTTATATGATGTTGTTCTCTCATATCTCATTTATATTGAAAAATATGTATTTTTTTATAAAAAAAAATCAATGAGACTCACTTTATTTATCTCTCAATATAAGAAAATTTTCTCCTATTACATGAGACAAATAATTTCTTTTATCTATTAAAGAAGAACTTGAGTAGTCATCATTAAAAGGAGAAACGGTAATTAATTTTTGGATTTTATATATGTTATGTTGTAGGACATTTTTACTGTCATGTTATTCTAATATATTTGATGTAGGTCCCACTTAAAATAAATAAATAAATAAGGTGGATCCCATTTGTCATGTGAGAGTAACATGACACTAAAATTGTGATACAACATAATATATATAAAACCCTTAATTTTTAAATGCAACTTAGACAACTTTCTGTTTGGAAAAAGTTAGGTGCATGTAAACTTTGAATACAAGAATTTCACATTACCAATATCAATGGCTCAAATTTCTCTTGACGGTAGGTGATAAGATGGATGAAATAACTCAGCCTTTGATATAAGAGTCTTTTAATTCATTACTGTAACATTAAGCATTTTTAAATATATCAATGAAACAGCTAATTATTAATTTAAAAAACTTTAAGGTCAAAAGTCAAAAACAGAAGTGCGTAGGTTAGAATATAAATTAAGTTACAAACTTATCTTTGTGAAATTATTGCTCTTCTTTCAAATTCATATTTAATTTTATTATCAGTTTGGAGCATCTAGAAGATTTTAATTTAACTTAAATTCTCTGTACACAATTTCTCCACTGTAAGTTACATTATTATTATATAGATTTCACACTTGTGGGGTCAAATATATTGATGTGATAAAGTCTAGAATCCCTTCAACTCTTCCTCCAATGAATTCAAATGATACTTGATTTTGTTTTTCATGTGAATAATGTTCACAATATTCAAAACCCATAGAACTATTTGGAATTCCATCCACTAACCTCTTTAATGTGAAAGTCTTCATATTTTTCCCACCCCGAGCCTTTTATGTCCTCATCCGCTTGTTTAGATATGTATTTCACCATTGAACATCTGTGACCCATTAATTTTCATAATTTATCATGATGTTCTCATCTTGCAATTACCCTAGATACACAAGTTAGTTTGCATGAATATTGGTCACTACTGAAATTGATACCAACATCTCCTATAGTTCCAACAAAAGATAAGATTTCTGATAAGGTCAAAGATATGCATCACATCCGACAAATTCTTAATCGTATCATCAATATTCATCTTCAGTTTTACTTTCTCATGCCCTACAATCAAGAGTCATGTCATCTCTCATTCTCACCATACCTTTATAATATGGCTCATAACAACAAAACCAATCCCCATGAGTCATCATATGAAAGGATGCTCCAGTATTAATTATCCATCATTATAATCTCTCTAGGAGTCAAATACATATACTAGTCTCCTATACCTTCTTCGTCTCTTTAGGAAACATGGCAACAAAAAGAATCTCAAAAGATAGTCTACTAACATCAGTATCAATAGAAACAATGATTTCCTCCCAAGAATTTGGCAATGAACAAAGTAAAGTGCAAACCTTATCTTCCTTATCTAGATTGTCATCTATAGATGTAGGTTGCGCATAAATAATATTAAATTCATTTAAATGTGCTAAAAAGGAATCACCTTCACTTATCCGTAGATTGTACCATCACCTTCATAGAAATAATTTATTCATGAGTCATTTGCTTTGATAAAGACTTCCCTGCGTAACAGCCCGCTGTACACCGGTATTGTCAACATTGATTATGATAATAAGCGCAGTTACAATCACAGCGATTTATTTAAAAAAACGAGTAAACTTTTTTCTTTTCATTATGTAAGCGTTTGAAAATAATATAAAATGTAATGATATAAACTATGATCATAACTGAAATCTATATGTGGAGTTAATATAATACATGTTTAACTGTCATACATTGCTTATTTTTAGTTATTAAGGGGTTTCAATAAATCCACTTAGCATAAATCTCACTTTTACAGTTTTCCTATAACTGAACATGCTTCTGTCTTTCCACAACTGTGCGTTCTATACACATTATTAATTTCTCATATTTTAGTATGTTAAACTAGACTCAATTACCTTTCCAAAAAGATATACATGCCTCAATTAGAGTTCTCTAGCTCTAGCTATAACTATTTGAATTTGGACAAGCAAAGCTGCCAGCCAACCCAAAACAGAGCACCAAATCTCCCTCAACATTTCTGCGATTCTGGACAATTTGCTAAACCAATTGCTCTCAAATTTTTATACACAATACTAGAAACCTTGGGCTTTAATTTGATATATCATAAGCCTAATTTGAATAAGAATTGAGGAAGAAACAATTTTTGAAAGCAGGGGACCCAAACAGCCCCTGCACTTGACTAATTTGGACAGTTCTCACACTATCGGACCTATAGGATGCTACTCAGCTTCAAGTGGTACCAAAATTTGACACAATATATGACATCCCAACCTTTAAAATGGTGTATATCACGTCCTAATTGGACTTCTGTGGATGGAGATATGCCTTCCCAGAGTTGGCCTAAAAACTACTCATTTATTAGAAAATTCGACGGCATCACCTTTGTTTATTTAACTTATCCCACTTTAACCAAAGTGTGTTCTAAGCATCAAATGGTACCTAATTGACAAGGGTGGCACACAAGGATCAATAAACTTTGGCGCTCTTACAACCCACAATATTTTTACACCATTATCATTAGCTTTTTAATCAATTGTTTACTTCATTTACAACTTAAAACTCATTTCAATCACAATATTTCATTTCATGCTTTCATACCATTTGACATATAAATCATAACCTAGTGTAGATCTATTTCCCTTCCATCACATACATGTTTTATAATTACACAAGGTCCATCATACTTTAATCATAATTCTCTAAATATAGCTACAAATGAAATACTCCAAATACAAATAAATACATCAATTCTAGACTTATCCAAAATAATACTATATGAACAACAAAATGTATGGTATACATAACTCATGCAACCCAAATGTTCATGCACTAAGTCTAGCCTATCAAATACAACCCAAAACGTAAAATGGAATAATATATCATGCTCTCCATATGCTCCATAACTCCTCAAGTTGTGGGCCTCTTGCCTAAAACTCCCGCACCGCTACAACCACCTGAAATATAGCCCCATAAAGCGGGGTGAGATATACGAATATATCTCAGTAATCCAAAGATTTTGGATGATCACTTCGTCCAATGGCTCACTCAGATGCAAAATACAATAATAAATTATAACCACAAGGATATAGAGAGAGATTGAAATAGAGAGAAAGAAGTAGAAAGAGAAAGAAGAGAGGGAAGAGATATATGATGGAGCAAGACTGGTCTGAGCCAGAACTATGCAACCACCTGGCCCAATGGCTTACTGCATACTACATACGGGCTTTCATCCAAAAATGTGTTCCCGGAACATCATTCAAGGCTCCCCCAACTATAAATCCCGAGACATTCCTACAGTGCTCCTCAACAGATAACATTTCTATGGCTCCAGACCAACTGGAGCTCCCTATAGAGGCCTATCCAGTGGAAGTCTCCCACACCATACGACAACTATCTACTGGCCAGATATATAGTATAACTCTATGTACCCCTCATCAACATAATACATGATCATGTTATAATTACACTATTAAATCAAACAACTTCCAACCGCTACCCAATTGGCATGGTGGAGCACACACGAGAATTAACCCCAGTACCAAGAGATTACCTTTTAGAAGCTCCTGAGCTAGGTAGCTTCAAATACAAGTTACCCCGTAACTTACTTTAACCAAAAAATGCCTGCACAAAAGGTCATTTTCTCAACACTTAGTACCACAAAGACCACTCAATTGGTCATACCATCAATCATACAAAAGTGACTCAATCACTTAACACTATCCTTTTTGCTCAAGAAACAAAGGCAATCCACCAAGCTTCACTCTTCAAGAATCAAGTCTGTGGGAGGCAACCTACAATGATCACAACGTAGGATCATCAATCAACTTGTCACACAAGTCAAAATGCAAGATAATTATCCCCCCCCCATAAACACATCATTCGTTCATTTAGGCCTTTCTATATATTTCATGTTGTTAATTTCTTTTTAACATTCCTATAGTTTCCTTAGCCTACCACAACACCTTATCAAGTTCACAATTGCATTTAATTATAACTCAACATCATTTTCCCCAAACTCCTCACTATGGCTGAATCCTAAACAATCCATTGGCTAGGGATTTTTCTCACAAACTCAATGCATCACACACTCATACAATCAACTTAAACTTGATTCAAATCATCACAACTCCAATTATGTAATTTTTGCATCATCTTTCCCTATTTTCCTCTATATGGCCGAAATCATACATAGGCATGTCCAAGGGTTCTCAATTGATATTTCACACATCAAACACACCACACACCTAGTAATTAATTACTACAACTAATCCACAACTCAATTACACAAACATACAACCATCCAATTTCACAAAATCTCAAGATCATCATCCAAAAATCCTCCAAAAACTTTTTCACAAGAATTTTTATGAGCTCAATCATTATAAATCAGCATTCTAAGATATATTTATCTAATACACAATTTCAATCTGAGGTCCCAAACTACATCAATTCAACAACACATAAATTAGGTCTTTGAAATTCAATCTCCCAAATTAACCAACAATAAGTGGTGAAACTTACCAAGAATCAAGGCCCAAGACTCCTCCAAGTAATACCCAAGCAATAGCTCAAGCAATCAACTCTAAGAACACCAAACTCCTCCAAATTTTCATAGCACTGGGTGTGGAATTTCTCAAAATATAGAGGATTTCAAGAGCTAATAAGGTGTGAGTTCAGTTTGTTAGGTGGTTTACTTAAAATTTCATGTATGATCTTAAGGATTTTGGTTAGAAATGGATGGAGAAATCAAGAGTTATTGCTATGAAATATTTAAGTGGGTGGGTCCTACTTGACACATCACTCAATTCAAATTATTTCAAATCTCTCACTTAAACCAATAATCTCCAATTAATTCCAAAACTATTTATTAAATACAAATTTAACATTCACCAAAGTCCTTTAATTTCCCTTGATCAAATGAATTCAGAGTTTTTTGGTCATTCGGTGAAATCACAGTTTTATCCCGATATATGCATTGTTGGCACGTTTCCCGAAAAAACCTGATTTTCATCAAATTTCATAAATAATCATAATTCTTAGTCCTATGTACCTTTTTCAACTTATTTTTAAACTTCGAACTCAAATTTCACTCGGCACGTTTTTCGGTACAACTGTACCGCTGTATTTTTACCCGTAAAAATACTATTCATCAAATTTCTGCCACTCAATTTTTCGTTCTGAATCCATTTTCAGGTTTAGTTTTCCAATTTGAGACCTTTTACTAATATTTTACTGTTTAGGGTTACACGTTTGTCAATTTACTGTTTTACCCTTTTTATGTATTTTGACTCAGAATTTTCACTAATCCTACCTTTAATCATTATTTTAACTATATTTAAGTATTTTAAAACTACGAGGTGTTATAACCTACATCAACCAAAGATCCTTCGTTGTGTTCTCAGAGATCGCGTCCACCAAAACATTATATGCAAGCCAAAGCCTAATCGGACTTTGAGCCTTTTAATCGCCTTTGATCCACTTCTTCATCTTGTCAGACACGCACGCTCGCCTTTGATACTCCATCTTCGACAATTTTAGTAGGTGCAATTAGTTTGTCTATTACTTTCCTACTTTGGTTTCCATAATTTGAAACTCTTTCTCCCAAACTTTCCTACTTTGGTTCATGCTTAACCGTTCAACATCCTTCACTGATTAATTTCATCGGTTCCTTTTAAGTATGTGTGTCAAAATAGGTAGACATGACACAACACGACACTATTCAAATTTGACATGACATAAATACCCACAACAAGAACATGACACGAATTTTTATTCATTTCAGAATCTTCGACTCAAATATGACATGAATGACACGCAAACTATTGGTCAAGATGGTAATTGACAAAAACAAATTTAATAAAAAAGGCCAAAATTAAAAAAATAACAAATAATATGGGTCGAATTCGTGTTGACGGGACACGACATGAGACACAACACAGATTTTTGTGTCTCATGTCTTTGCAACACAATTTTTTTTGCGGGTCAACCCGAACATGAATTTTTTTGTCGTGTCGTGGGTTAACCCGCGTGTCATAACCTGCTTTGACATCCCTACTTTTAACAAGAAACCTTAATCCGTAAAAGAAACCCTAATTGTGTAATCAAAGCTCTTGATACAAAATGTAAAAACTAGAGCAGTCTCACAATCAAAGGTAAAAGAAAAAGAAGGGAAGGAAATCAGGAGACATAATTTACCTTGGTTCACCTCGATGTAAGGCTACATCCAGCACGTCTATCACTATATTCTCCTCATAACATTCATTACAATGCAATCAGCTACAAAAGAACATAAACAAACTTAGAAAATGCAAGCCGCGACATTTGTTCATGGGCACAAAAACCTCAGAATATTTCAAAGCATCAAGAAAAAAAATGTGAGAAAAAAAAAGAATAGAAACTAGAAAAAAAAACAAGTTTCCTTTGAACCCAAAGACACCTAGAACCTAAAAATCCAACATATCGAACACAGTGAAGGCGTGACACCAACCGAAGCATCACCTCCTTACCAACACGCTTGCGACTTTGACCACCGCTCCTAGTCACCGTGCACCATCGCACTACAGCCACCAGTTACCAATCGATTATTATACAGCTCTTACAGAGAGAGAAAAGTCATCAGTGACTGCTGCCATAGACGCAAGTTGTTGATCACCATGAGCTCCACAGTGCACTGAGCATCGCCTTACCGTCAGACCACTAGGATCTCCACAACTGTACCATAGGCTTCGCTCAAATTCATCCAAGCTTTCTTCACGGTTCTTCCACAATGGTAACTGTGGGCATTTTATTTCTTCAAACACCAAAAGTTTTTTTATTAACTATGCTTTAATTCTACTTTATTATTATAATATTGTTTTGTCTTTTTTATGTATTTTTCTAGTTGTGGTATGTTTTATGGAGAACGATCTGATTATAATTTTTTTTTACAAATTACACTAAGTATACTTAGTATAATTTGTAAAAAAAAAATTGTAAACGGATCATTCCCCTATTTTTCTTCTTTAAAATATAAAAAGAATCATCAGCGACTTTTTTTCCTTCTTTTCTTGTGTAACACCCCGTATATATCCGGTAATGTTATCATGTCATCGTATTAAGCGGCGCTTAATCAAAAATGCGGAATATCTTTTTCTTTTCAATTATGATGTCATTAATCATTACCAACTTGATTACTTAATCAGTTTCAAAACATCGCATGTATGTAAATTGCAAAAGACAGCTAACTGAAATACCTCAATATAGAATTAACATCAATATGCCTCTAGTCACGGAACTACAACACGTAGACCGGACAAACCCTGATAGTTTATATAATTCAAACTAAAAGTACTAACATTAAAGCAGCATGGACAAACCTCATGCTCACCCAAATAAGGCACAAGCCCAACAGAAGTCTCAACTCAAATATCATACTAATGGCAGAAAACATAAACAGCATCCAAATTCAGTCATGTCAGCATACAACATAAATATAATCAACTAAGCTCCGGTCTCCTGCCGCCAGAGGCATTAGCCCCCAAATTACCTGAACCTGAAATAAGCGCCCCAAACGTGGGGTGGGATCTCTAAACAAGAAATCTCAGTAAGACAAGGGGTCCTGAAGGATCTTCCACCCCAAGCTCACTTACATGTGCAATATAAGTTCCAAAAGCATTTAACAATATAAGTTTCAAAACTATGCAGTGCAACAGATATTCATGCCATGTGTGTTTTAACTATTCTACTGGCCAGAGAAATGCAGGAATACATTTATTACCCATAAGTATAGTACAAGGAACATCGTTTGCACCTCACCCACAACCTCACCATCTTGTATGTCCCTACATACTCAGGCTTATCGTATAGGTGGAACACCACATGCATATCATAAAGGCACTCGCATAAACAGCTCAATAGCATTTCAATATCAAAACATGAAAACACATCATGCATATAACCATCCCCCCATGAGACATGGTGGAACAAACAATGGCTAAACCGAGGACACGAAAGCTTACCTCTTGAGCTAACTATCCAATCCAAAGGTCCACACAAGCTCAAAGCCCAAACACAGCAGAATCATAGTCTGTTATGGACCAATTAAAATATCAATATTCAACTCTACAAGCATACAATATAAAGACAACACCTTTCCTTTATGTTTCATGTCTTTAGGCTTCTCACAAAGCCACAAGCCCTTAATCACTTAGGTTTTGACTTAGATAATTATTACAGAAGTTCAACTTCCACAAACTAGGGTCCACAAACCCAAAGCACTGTTATGTATGAACAGTAAGCTACTGTTCTTCGAAAACCCATAATATCCAGATGTATGTCGGGGTAATATCCGGATATCAATATCTGGATATCTTTCTTCCAATATCCGGATATCAATATCCGGATATTTCGCGACAGAATGTAGTTCTGCATTTCGCGAGATATCCTTCTCAAAGGTGGTTCATTTCATGCATACAGAAGCTCAAACATGCGATTTAAGGTGTGTTTAACATTACCCAACCTTAAGTTATGAACTTTAATCCATTACAAGCATCAAGGTTCCATTTTTAACCATTAAACTCAAGAACAAAGGTGATGATCATACCACAAGCTCAAAATAGAGGTGGATGATGCTCTTGGAGCTCCCTTGAAGCTCCCAAGGTTTTGACTTCTCAAGGAAAAACGAAAATGGCACACCAAAGGTTCGTTCTTTGTACCAAAGATGACTCCTTGGCACCATGAATGCCAAGCCAAAGGTGCACACACTCACCAAACTCAGAGGCAGCAACAACAACCCCTCTCACAGCAACCCCAACCCAGCAAGAAGTATCCTCAACCCTCTCAATCACACACCCAAGTGCTTGCTCATCAAAGAAGAAGGGAATCTACAAGAAAGGAGGAGTTTTGGTTGGTTTTTCTCACAAGGGAAGAAGGTGACCAGCATGGGAGTGTGAAACTCAGAATCGAGGCACGCACGAGGCTGAATAATGCCCTAAAAATCTGTTCCATTTAATATATAGGCGATTTAAGTTTAATTGCACTGTATTAGCATAAATAGCTACGCTTATCATATTAATCCCAAACTTAGAATTCTGAACCTACTCATTTTTCTAAGATTTATCATGTTTTTATATAATTTTTTCGCAGCACCTTTCCAGTACGCGCTTTTCCATAGCCAGTATCAATTCTGGCACCAGTTCTCATTATTTTAACTTGAAACTCGTTTTACAAGTCCTATATATTATTCTAGTGACATATACACACTTTTCATAATTTTTCGGGATACTTCATCGGTACGCATTTATACCGAATAATAGAACCGGTATCTGTACTTTTCATCAGAAAAGCGACTTTCAGCATTATTACTCACTTAATATAATTATTAAAGCCTCATAATAATTATTAGGGTCAATTATGAAATTATTTCCTAATTTCTCATAAATAATTAATTAACTACCTTAATTAACGGTGCAGGTTCTTACATCTTGTTTCATTAATTAGATTATATGTAGAAGGTTCTTTTGGCATGATGTTGAATAAATAAAATCAAAAAGAAGAAATGTCATGATTGTCTACAACTTCAGCTTCTTCTTTTTCTCTCTCAAGTAGATTAGGCAGTCTTTTTCTTGATATTAAGATAAATAAAAAAACAAACGAAAAATAAAAATAAAGAAAAATAAAATAAAATAAACGTAAAAAACAAAATTACCAAATTGTACTTGTTTTCTTATAATTCATATTCATGTAGATAGATGGTTATCTTTTTGTATTGGGTATATATTTATCTATTATCTGATAAAATATGATCAAATATTCTGAAAAATAAAAAAATAAAAATAGTGATTATATTATCGGCTCTGTTACTTTGATTACTAGTACTTGTTTGTTTACGTTATGATATATATTATATGCAACATTAAAAATAAAAACAAAATAAAAAATATGGGAAATAAATGAATAGAGCTTTATTTTAAATCTACCCAACGATTTTTAATGTTGATATATGGTTATCCATCCTCAAGGGACAATTTAACTGTGACGGTTTGTATATCTCATAATCTTTTGAATCATTTTAGCCGTGACAGCTTGGTGATTAAAAATTTATTGTAAAATTTATAATAAAAAATAATAACGTCAAATCTATTTTTAAAAGGATTAGCTGAGTTGAAACAACTTGTTAATCTCATAGTATTTTGAATCATTTTAGCCATGACGGCTTGGTGATTCAAAATTTATTGTAAAATTAACAATAATAAAAATAAAAATTATTGAAATAAATATAAATCATCAAATCCAAAACTTTTCGATGATTTTCATTAAAATTATTTTTAAAAATTAAATTCAATCAACACACAAATATTTTCTATAGAATGACATAGCTTTGAGTTCCCTATTGCACCAAGGGATATGTCGGAGTTGGACCCATCCCGTCAAGAACAAAAAATAAATTTACAAAATTAGTTTTCTTTTCTTTAATCAATTTTGTTTAATTATTTAGGGTGAAATAAAATATTAAAATCATATCAATAATTTGCATAACTAATATAAGGTAACTATTTTTTTTAAAATGAACGGTGTAGGGTGCTATACCTTCCCTGCTCGTAATCGACTCCTGAATCCATTTCTTTTTTTCAAAGACCAATTTTCAAACAAAAAGGATTTTTCCAAAGTTTTTCCAAATAAACCTTGGTGGCGACTCTATTGTTCTTAATCTTTCAATTTCTTTCGCTGTCACTTCGCGATCCGGTTGCGACACCTGTATAAAATACTTTTTGCTTGGTCTGGTTTCTTAACATTGTATAGGCCCAAATTATAAGTATCGACCAATATTAAAAAACAAAAGACTTAGCCTAGGCTTGTTAGCCTGTTTAAGTCTATTAGGCACTCAAGAATTAAAAAAATAATTAAAACAATATTACTTTATTTTTCAAAATCATTAAAATAATAACTTTATTTAAAATAAATAATATGTTATAGGTCGGCCTGTAAGCTTATAAACCCAACATGTGAAAGAAAGTCTTTGGCCTACTTTCTAAATGACATTTTTGAAAAGTTTGGTCTTTTTCTATTTGACTAAGCCGAGTCTGACCTGCAATAGGCTGGACCATAGGCCCCTATTAGGTTGTCTGACCCATTTACACACCTAGTGTGTAGGAAAGAGAGCTACTCTCCAACAATATAAGAGTAATTTTTCCACACACACACACATATATATATAGCTTGTCTACTCTCACGTTATAAGAGAGAGCATATTTTATGCGAAAACACAAAGTGGTGGGGCCCACCACTAAAAGAAAAGAAAATGGTAACACAATTATCAAAATATCTATAGCATAAGATAGTAGTCTCATACAATGTACTATTATCTCCCATATGTGTGTGTGTGTGTGTGTGCTTTATATCTCTCTTATTGCATTGGAAAAATTCTTTTTGTTTGAAAATAGGTCTTTGAAAAAAAGAAATGGATTCGAGAGTCGATTACGAGCAGGGAAGGAATTAGCACCCTACACCGTTCATTTTAAAAAAGTGGTTACCTTACACTAATTGTGCAAATTATTGATACGGTTTTAATATTTTATTTAACCCTAAATAATTAAACAAAATTGATTAAAGAAAAGAAAACTAGATTTGTAAATTTATTTTTTGTGCTTGATGGGATGGGTCTCACTCTGACGTATCCCTCGGTGCAATAGGGAACTCAAAGCTACGTCGTTCTATAGAAAATGTTTGTGTGTTGATTGAATTTAGGTTTTAAAAATAATTTTAAAGAAAATCATCGAAAAGTTTTGGCTTTGATGATTTATATTTATTTCAATAATTTTTATTTTTATTATTGTAAATTTTACAATAAATTTTGAATCACCAAGCCGTCACGACCAATGTTTAAAAACCCGGCCCGGCCATCGACCTAGCTGAGGTCAGGGGTCACGGGTTCAACCGGGGGGTCACTACGCTGACCTGATTTTATATATTAAAAAAATATAAATAGATATATCCTATATGAAAATACTAAAAAACAAATTACCAATCATCAAAGATTCAAAATATACTTAACATAATTCACCAATTACAACCATAAGTCAATATTATACAACCTAATTAAAGTATCAAGATACCAAAGTACAAAACTCATATTCTAATGGAGTCACTACACTGACTCGGTTCTGCCTCTTTTGAGAAGGTCTCTGACAAAGGAAAATTTAAAGCAAGTAAGAATGAGTTTTTGTTTTCCATCGACAACCGTAAGGATTTCATTTGAAGGGGTAAAATTCTTACCTTTTCTAGAAGATTCACGGCAGTGAGGTGAAGATTGAAAACATTTAGGACACAAGGAGAGAAGAGAACAATTAGATTTAGGTTTGCAAGCATTTTTATTTATTTATTTTTAATAAAATAATATTATTTCATGAATTTTTTTTTTTAAAAAAACATGCAATGTGTAAGAACCCGCACCGTTAATTAAGGTATTTAATTAATTAATTATGCAAAAATAAGAAATGATTCCATAATTGACCTTAATAATTATTTATGAGGCTTAATAATCATAATAAGTGATTAAGAATGCTGAAAGTCGCTTTTCGGAAGAAAAGTGCAGATACCGGTTCTGCTAGTCGGTATAAATGTGTACCGAAAAAGTATCCCAGAAAATTAAAGTAAGTGCATGATAATTACTAGAATAACATGTAGGACTTGTAAAACGAGTTTCAAGTCCAAATAATGAGAACTGGTGCCAGAAACCGGTACTGGCTTTGAAAAGCACGTACCGGAAGGTGCTCAGAAAAATATAAGAAAAATATGATAATTCTTAGAAAATTATGTAGTTTCAGAATCCAAAGTTTGGGTTTAAAATGCTAAGCGTAGCAATTAAAGTTAATACTGTGTGTTTAAGTGTGTTTGGGTTATAAATACTCCCATTATGGGCACAAAACCCTAGACTCTTTTATTTCCTTCGTGAGTGAGCTGATCAGCTTGGGAGGGAGCACTGTTCCATTGCTTTCTTCTCTTGTTCTTGACCAAAACTCAGCCTTGAACCCATTTTCTTGGTTGTTTCATCATCCTAAACACTTGGTGTGAGTGAGAGACATCATTGTGGGTGGGTGAGGGTATTCTTCAGAGGTACTCCAGCTGCTGTTGGTGAGAGTTTTGGGGATGACTTGGTTGGCTTGTTTGTGGAAGCTTGAGTTGGGCATTTTGTTGCTTAAAGAAGCAACCTTTGGGTAGAAAGGTCAAGTCTTGGTGTAGCATTTTCGTACACCATATTTCCAGTAGCTGTTGAAGCTGTTTTGGGAGCTTCTTGAGCAGTTGAACCTTTATTTTGGCCTTTGGTATGTATACCAACCTTTGATCTTGAGTTTTAAGGCTTAAAAATGGTAGCTTGATGCATGTTAAGGTTATAAGATGATAACTTGTTGTTGGGTGAGGCTTAACACATCTAGAAATGCATAATTAGGTGTTTAAAATCGGTACAAAGTGAACCTTTAAGGGATATCTTCACGAAAATGCAGAAACTGCATTCTGTCGTGAGATATCCGGATATTTGTCGAACTGATATCCGGATATTGGATATCCGGATACGTGGTTTTGGGATATCCGGATATTGGATATCCGGATATGTGAATCTGTATATCCGGATATTGCATATCCGGATATGGACAGTGAGATATCCGGATATTCTGGGATTTCGCAGAACAGCAGCTGTGCTGTGTGTACAGTAGGCTATTGGGGGGTTTGTGGACCCTAGTTTGATGAAGTTAAACTTCTGTATTTAATGGATTAAGCCAGAATCATGGGATTAAGGGCTTGTGGCTTTGTTAGAAGCTTTAAGACTTGAAAACGTAATGAAAAGGCGTTGTCTTTAATTTGTATGCATGTGGTACATGTTACTGATTTATATTTGGTCCATATCAGATTGTGATCTGCTGTGATTGGACTTTGAGCTTGTGGCATTGGATAGCTAGCTTAGAGGTAAGCTTTCGTGTCCTCGGTTTAGCCATGTTGTGGTTCCACCATTTCCCATGGGGATATGGTATATGCATGCTGTGTTACATGCTTTTGATGTTTTGGAAATGCCGTTGAGCTATTATATGTTAGTGCCTTGTTGATATGCATGGAGGTGTTCCACCTATACGGTAAGCCTGAGTATGTAGAACATACAAGAGGGTGAGGCTGTGGGTGAGGTGCAAGCGGTGTTCCTTGTACTACATGTAGGGAATAGACGTATTCCTACATTTCTCTGGCCAGTAGATAGTGATTACACACATGCCATAGATATCTGTTGCACTACATAGTTTTTGGAACTGATAATGATATAAATGTTTTTGAACTTATATTGCACATGTAAGTGAGCTTGGGGTGGAAGATCCTTGAGGACCCCTTGTCTTACTGAGATTTCTTGTTTAGAGATCTCACCCCACGTTTGGGGAATGCTTATTTCAGGATCAGGTAATGTTGAGACCTCAGGCGGCAGGAGGCCGGAGCTGAGTTAGAGTGCTGTTATTTTATGCTGCCATGATTGGATGCTGGAATTGCATGCTGTTTTTATACTTATAGCTTCAGTTATGATTTTGGAGTTTTATGTTGAGATTGTTGTTTACTATGTCTATTTGGTGAGCATGGAGATTGTCCATGACACATAGTATTATTATGTCTTGAGTCTTTTGGAGTTGTAATAATGTATCAGGATATTGTCCGGATTACTTTATGTAATGCCGTGATTTAGATACACACTTTATCTATATATTGAGGTATTTCAGTAGATGTCTTATTGCAATTTACATACAGGCGTTATTTTATGAAAATGATTAAGTAATCAAGTTGGTAATTGATAATGACGTCATAATTGAAAAGAAAAAGAATATTCCGCATTTTTAATTAAGCACCGCTTAATACGATGTAATGTTAATATTCCGGGTATACACGGGGTGTTACATTTTATGGTATCAGAGCAACGGTTCAAGGAAAAAGCCTGTATGTATTGCAATGATTAGGATGTGTGGTTGTGTCTGTTTTGTGTGTTTGCTCCGTCGAGTATTATTATGATAATGCATATGTGACCACATTGCGTGGGCCTGATCAACTCATAATTTGTGTAACTTGTGCAGAATCATGGTAAGACCCGAGAGAAACCGCGAGACTTCGGAGGATCGGCCCGATCCTGTCCTGGCTGCATTAGCTGAGATGCAGGCGGCCCGACTAGCCGACCAGGAGGCCATGAGAATGGCAAACCAGGCCATGCTGGACGCCGTCAGAGAGGCGAACAGGAAGGCCACGGAGGACGTGTGGAGGCCAACCGTCTGGCGAACATGACGATGTTTAGAGTCATGTTGGAGGAGATGAGGAATGGCCCTGATGTTGGTCATGCTCCACCGCCACCACCACCACCACCTCCACCCAGTCTGCTGGACGACTCTCAGAGTCAGATGGGAGATGGCAGTCATCTTACGGGGGCCATGCAGACCGTCCCTGTTTTTGTTGAGGATCGTGATGAGATCGATCGCCTGCTGAATGCTTTCCGTAAGCATAAGCCACCTGCCTTTGATGGATCCTTTGATCCTGTTGCTGCTGCACGTTGGCTTCAGGCGTTGGACAAGATTTTTCGGGTCATGCAGTGCACAGATCCGCAGAAGTTGATGTTCGCTACTTACATGCTGGAGTGCGATGCCCATGAGTGGTGGACAAACCTTTCTCATGTCTACGAGATGCAGGGTCATGTGATGACTTGGCCTATGTTCGAGGATTTCTTCTTGGGTCAGTACTTTCCATATGACGCTCAGGAGAGGCAACAAGGAGAGTTTGACAGATTGGTTCAGGGCTCGTTGTCTGTGGACGAGTACCTGGCCAAGTTTAACCAGTTGGTGAAGTTTGCACATTTCAGGATGGCGAGGCCTACTCCTACATTTCTGGCTGCTAAGTTCCGCAGGGGGCTTAGTGAGGATATTACTGGTTACTTAGCTGGTTCTGCTTCTAGAGATTTTGGGACACTGGTTCAGCAGTGTCGTGATATTGAAGATTACTACAGCTCGAGTAAGGCCACAAGGGCGAAGGTTGCAGCTGGTAGTTCCACTTCTTGGCGAGACAGGAAGTTTGGGAACAAGGGCAAGGGTAAACCGTTGGCAGCTCGGCAGGCGTCGAGTCAGTTCAAGAGGACTTCTGCTCAGGGGAGTGCAGTGAGACCTCCTGCTCCCAGGTGTTCGGGATGCGGGAAGACTCATTTTGGGCCGTGTTCTACCGGCCAGTTGATCTACTTTCAGTGTAGCAAGGAGGGCCACTTCTCTAGAGATTGTCCGTCGGCGACGACGAGGGCTACTGCAGTGCAGGCAGTGCCACTTCATATGGTTCCCCTTCCACCTACTTCGGCACCGGCAGTGCCACCATCTTCTGGGAGAGTGTATACTTTGGATCGTCAGCAGTCGGATCGAGCTCTGAACCTTGTTAGAGGTACTGTTACGATTGGTTCATCAGCTGTTGATGTGTTGTTTGACTCTGGGGCTACGCATTCTTTTGTTGCTACCCCGATTGCTGTGGGGCTTGAGTTGCCCAGTGATGTGCTTTTTCCACCGATGCGGGTGACTACCGCCACCGGAGAAAGATGTGATGCTACCACTGTTCATCGTGATGTGGCGTTTCAGTGGGATGGCCGTGAGTTCTCGGTAGATCTGATAGGGTTACCGATGGCCAACTTGGAGGTTATTCTGGGCATGGATTGGCTGTCCAGAAATTGTGTGATGATTGATTGTTGTGCCAAGCGTGTAGTGTTGTCTCCGTGTGATTCCACAGCCAATTCCTCGCCGTACATTTCGTTGCTGCAGGCTAGGAGAGCCTTGAGAGCAGGGGCATTTGGTTATGTCATGTTGGGAGGTTTGGTGAGTGGTACACAGGAGGACATCACTGGCATTCCTGTGGTGAGGGAGTTCCTTGAGGTGTTTCCTGAGGAGATTCCTGAGTTTCCGCCACAGAGGGAGATAGAGTTCTCCATAGATCTGTTGCCTGGTGTGGGGCCAATCTCTTTAGCTCCATACCGGATGTCGCCACCGAAGTTGGCAGAGCTGAAGAAGTATATTGAGGATCTTTCAGCGAAAGATTTCATTAGATCGAGTGTGTCTCCTTGGGGAGCACTGGTTATCTTTGTGAAGAAGAAGGACGGGACAATGCGATTGTGCACCGACTACAGGCAGCTGAACAAGGTGACAATCAAGAACAAGTATCCTCTTCCTCGGATTGATGATCTGTTGGATCAGCTCAGGGGTGCTTGTGTGTATTCCAAGATTGATCTCTGGTCTGGATACCATCAGATTCGGGTGAAGCCGGAGGATGTCCCAAAGACCGCATTTTGCTCGAGATATGGTCATTTTGAGTACTTGGTGATTCTGTTCGGTCTCACCAATGCACCTGCTGTGTTCATGGATTACATGAATCAGATTTTCCAGCCGTACCTGGATCAGTTTGTGATCGTCTTCATTGACGATATTTTGATTTACTCCAAGACGGAGGAGGAGCATGTGGGGCTTTTGAGAACTGTTCTGCAAGTGCTAAAGGAGAAGAAGCTGTATGCGAAGCCTTCCAAATGTGAGTTTTGGCTCAAGTCTGTGAAGTTCCTTGGGCATTTTATTTCTGCTGAGGGAGTTGCAGTGGATCCGAACAAGATTGAGGCCGTACTGGATTGGGAGAGACCCAAGACAGTTAAGGAAGTGAGGAGCTTTCTGGGTTTGGCAGGTTACTATCGGAGGTTCATCAAGGGATTCTCCACCATGGTTTTGCCATTGACTCGCCTTACTCGGAAGGAGACTCCATTTGTGTGGACTCACGAGTGTGAGGTCTGTTTTCAGGAGTTGAAGGAGAGACTGACTACTGCTCCTGTGTTGGTCCTTCCTGATCCTGCGCTTGAGATTGAGCTTTACACCGACGCCTCCGGGAAGAGGCTAGGTTGTGTGTTGATGCAGTTGGGCAAAGTGATTGCCTATGCTTCGAGGCAGTTGAAACCTCATGAGGAGAACTACCCTACTCATGACTTGGAGTTGGCTGCTATTGTGTTTGCTTTCAAGATTTGGAGGCATTATCTTTTTGGCTTGAGGTTTGTGGTTTTCAGTGACCACAAGAGTTTGAAGTACCTGTTCGACTAGAAGGAGTTGAACATGAGGCAGAGGAGATGGATGGAGTTCATAAAGGACTACGACTTCGAGCTAAGGTATCATCCTGGCAAGGCCAATGTGATAGCTGATGCTTTGAGTCGGAAATCCAGTAGTTCTTCCAGTTTGTTACTTGGTAACTTCGATGTGGTTGAGAAGTTCCGCAACTTGGCAGTGACCGCTCCGTGTGAGAGTGTACTTCTCGATTGGAAGCATCTGATGTTGTGAACGAGCTGCTTGAAAAGATTAAAGAGGCACAAGTTCAGAGAGAGTGTCTGGATTATGTGAAGAACCAAGACGGTGTGTCTTGGAATGAGGATGGAGTGCTTTTGTTTCAGCAGAGGATTGTAGTTCCTCGAGGCCCGTTGACAGAGGAGATTATGGCAGAAGGCCATAAGGGTCAGTTTTCTATCCACCCTGGTGCTACTAAGATGTATCAAGACTTCAAGAAGAACTTCTGGTGGCCGGGCATGAAGAAAGATGTTGCTATCTTCGTGTCTAAGTGTCTGGTTTTCCAGAAGGTGAAGATTGAGCATCAGAGACCGTCTGGTGAACTTCAACCTCTTGAAATACCACAGTGGAAGTGGAAGGTATTTCCATGGACTTCGTGGTGGGGTTGCCGAAGACTCAGGCGGGTTGTGACTCTATTTGGGTCATTGTGGACAGACTGACGAAGTCTGCCCATTTTCTTCCAGTGAAGGTGAGCTTCACTACAGAGCATTTGGCCAAGCTCTATATCCGCGAGATTGTGAGGCTTCACGGGGTGCCCGAGAGTATCATTAGTGATAGGGACCCGAAGTTCACTTCTCAGTTCTGGGAGGCGCTGCAGGAGGCTTTTGGTACGCAGTTGAGATTGAGTACCGCCTATCAGCCTCAGACTGATGGACAGACTGAGAGGACCATCCAGACCTTGGAGGACATGTTGCGAACTTGCACGTTGGAGCAGGGCTCGACATGGGATAGGTACTTTCCGTTGGTTGAGTTTTCTTACAACAACAGCTTTCATGCTAGCCTGGGCATGGCGCCCTACGAAGCACTGTATGGTAGGAGGTGTCAGACTCCTACTTGTTGGTCTGAGGTTGGGGATAAGGATCTTTTTGGCTTGGACTTTGTCCAGGATACCACCTTGCAGATCCAGATGATCCGTGAAAAGTTGAAGCAGACGCAGAATCGCCAGAAGAGCTACTATGATGTTAAGCATCGTCCGCTGGAGTTCAGTGAGGGTGAACACGTGTTTGTGAGACTTTCACCTATCACCGGTGTAGGTCGGGCACTCGGAGTGAGGAAGCTGAGCCCGCGATATATTGGGCCATACCAGATTCTTGGTAGAGTTGGACCTATTGCCTACCGGCTTGCCTTGCCTCCGAACCTGACTAACATCCACGACGTGTTTCACGTGTCTCAGCTTCGGAAGTACATAGCAGATCCGTCGCACGTGGTGCAACCAGATGATGTGGAGGTTCGGGAGAACCTAAAGACTCCCGTCGGACCACTCAGAATTCTCGATCGTGGCGAGAAGCAGCTGAGGAGCAAGATCATTCCGATGGTCAAGGTGCAGTGGACCAGAAGGACTCCTGAGGAGTGTACTTGGGAGCGTGAGGACGAGCTTCTTCGGCAGTACCCCGAGTTTCGACCAGGTATGTTTCTGATTTTGAGGTCAAAATCCTAAAAAGGTGGGGTGAATGTAAGAACCCGCACCGTTAATTAAGGTATTTATTTAATTAATTATGCAAAAATAAGAAATGATTCCATAATTGACCTTAATAATTATTTATGAGGCTTAATAATCATAATAAGTGATTAAGAATGCTGAAAGTCGCTTTTCGGAAGAAAAGTGCAGATACCGGTTCTGCTAGTCGATATAAATGTGTACCGAAAAAGTATCCCGGAAAATTAAAGTAAGTGCATGATAATTACTAGAATAACATGTAGGATTTGTAAAACGAGTTTCAAGTCCAAATAATGAGAACTGGTGCCAGAAACCGGTACTGGCTTTGAAAAGCGCGTACCGGAAGGTGCTCAGAAAAATATAAGAAAAATATGATAATTCTTAGAAAATTATGTAGTTTCAGAATCCAAAGTTTGGGTTTAAAATGCTAAGCGTAGCAATTAAAGTTAATACTGTGTGTTTAAGTGTGTTTGGGTTATAAATACTCCCATTATGGGCACAAAACCCTAGACTCTTTTATTTCCTTCGTGAGTGAGCTGATCAGCTTGGGAGGGAGCACTGTTCCATTGCTTTCTTCTCTTGTTCTTGACCAAAACTCAGCCTTGAACCCATTTTCTTGGTTGTTTCATCATCCTAAACACTTGGTGTGAGTGAGAGACATCATTGTGGGTGGGTGAGGGTGTTCTTCAGAGGTACTCCAGCTGCTGTTGGTGAGAGTTTTGGGGATGACTTGGTTGGCTTGTTTGTGGAAGCTTGAGTTGGGCATTTTGTTGCTTAAAGAAGCAACCTTTGGGTAGAAAGGTCAAGTCTTGGTGTAGCATTTACGTACACCATATTTCCAGTAGCTGTTGAAGCTGTTTTGGGAGCTTCTTGAGCCGTTGAACCTCTGTTTTGACCTTTGGTATGTATACCAACCTTTGATCTTGAGTTTTAAGGCTTAAAAATGGTAGCTTGATGCATGTTAAGGTTATAAGATGATAACTTGTTGTTGGGTGAGGCTTAACACATCTAGAAATGCATGATTAGGTGTTTAAAATCGGTACAAAGTGAACCTTTAAGGGATATCTTCACGAAAATGCAGAAACTGCATTCATTCGTGAGATATCCGGATATTTGTCGAACTGATATCCGGATATTGGATATCCGGATATGTGGTTTTGGGATATCCGGATATTGGATATCCGGATATATGAATCTGTATATCCGGATATTGCATATCCGGATATGGACAGTGAGATATCCGGATATTCTGGGATTTCGCAGAACAGCAGCTGTGCTGTGTGTACAGTAGGCTATTGGGGGGTTTGTGGACCCTAGTTTGATGAAGTTGAACTTCTGTATTTAATGGATTAAGCCAGCATCATGGGATTAAGGGCTTGTGGCTTTGTTAGAAGCTTTAAGACTTGAAAACGTAATGAAAAGGCGTTGTCTTTAATTTGTATGCATGTGGTACATGTTACTGATTTATATTTGGTCCATATCAGATTGTGATCTGCTGTGATTGGACTTTGAGCTTGTGGCATTGGATAGCTAGCTTAGAGGTAAGCTTTCGTGTCCTCGGTTTAGCCATGTTGTGGTTCCACCATTTCCCATGGGGATATGGTATATGCATGCTGTGTTACATGCTTTTGATGTTTTGGAAATGCTGTTGAGCTATTATATGTTAGTGCCTTGTTGATATGCATGGAGGTGTTCCACCTATACGGTAAGCCTGAGTATGTAGAACATACAAGAGGGTGAGGCTGTGGGTGAGGTGCAAGCGGTGTTCCTTGTACTACATGTAGGGAATAGACGTATTCCTACATTTCTCTGGCCAGTAGATAGTGATTACACACATGCCATAGATATCTGTTGCACTATATAGTTTTTGGAACTGATAATGATATAAATGCTTTTGAACTTATATTGCACATGTAAGTGAGCTTGGGGTGGAAGATCCTTGAGGACCCCTTGTCTTACTGAGATTTCTTGTTTAGAGATCTCACCCCACGTTTGGGGAATGCTTATTTCAGGATCAGGTAATGTTGAGACCTCAGGCGGCAGGAGGCCGGAGCTGAGTTAGAGTGCTGTTATTTTATGCTGCCATGATTGGATGCTGGAATTGCATGCTGTTTTTATGCTTATAGCTTCAGTTATGATTTTGGAGTTTTATGTTGAGATTGTTGTTTACTATGTCTATTTGGT
>NW_026900004.1:0-13032 GCF_033153095.1 Gastrolobium bilobum | reverse complement strand
ACACTAGAGGATGTCTTAAAACTTACTTATTTTCGATATAGTGAACAAAATATGTATGTTTGATTTTCTGTTCACACTAGAGGATTCTTTCCGTTCTAATGTAAAAAAAAAACTTTTGAAAATTAGCTGAGGTGTCGCATTCTCCTTAAATCTCAGCTTTCTGTTCACGCTAGAGGATGTCTTGAAAACTTACTTATTTTCAATATAGTGAACAAAATATGTATGTTTGAATTTCTGTTCACACTAGAGGATTCTTTCCGTTTTAATGTAAAAAAAACTTTTGAAAATTAGCTGAGGTGTCGCATTCTCCTTAAATCTCAGCTTTCTGTTCACACTAGAGGATGTCTATAAAACTTACTTCTTTTCGATATAGTGAACAAAATATGTATGTTTGAATTTCTGTTCACACTAGAGGATTCTTTCCGTTTTAATGTAAAAAAAACTTTTGAAAATTAGCTTAGGTGATATAGTGAACAAAATATGTATGTTTGAATTTCTGTTCACACTAGGTGTCTTTTGCATTCTCCTTAAATCTCAGCTTTCTGTTCACGCTAGAGGATGTCTTGAAAACTTACTTCTTTTCGATAATGTAAAAAAACTTTTGAAAATTAGCTGAGGTGTCGCATTCTCCTTAAATCTCAGCTTTCTGTTCACGCTAGAGGATGTCTATAAAACTTACTTCTTTTCGATATAGTGAACAAAATATGTATGTTTGAATTTTTGTTCACACTAGAGGATTCTTTCCGTTTTAATGTAAAAAAAACTTTTGAAAATTAGCTGAGGTGTCGCATTCTCCTTAAATCTCAGCTTTCTGTTCACGCTAGAGGATGTCTTGAAAACTTACTTATTTTCGATATAGTGAACAAAATATGTATGTTTGAATTTCTGTTCACACGAGAGTATTCTTTTTATTTTAATGTAAAAAAAACTTTTGAAAATTAGCTGAGGTGTCGCATTCTCCTTAAATCTCAGCTTTCTGTTCACGCTAGAGGATGTCTTGAAAACTTACTTCTTTTCGATATAGTGAACAAAATATGTATGTTTGAATTTCTGTTCACACTAGAGGATTCTTTCCGTTTTAATGTAAAAAAAACTTTTGAAAATTAGCTGAGGTGTCGCATTCTCCTTAAATCTCAGCTTTCTGTTCACACTAGAGGATGTCTTGAAAACTTACTTCTTTTCCATATAGTGAACAAAATATGTATGTTTGAATTTCTGTTCACACTAGAGGATTCTTTCCGTTTTAATGTAAAAAAAACTTTTGAAAATTAGCTGAGGTGTCGCATTCTCCTTGAATCTCCGCTTTCTGTTCACGCTAGAGGATGTCTTGAAAACTTACTTATTTTCAATATAGTGAACAAAATATGTATGTTTGAATTTCTGTTCACACTAGAGGATTCTTTCCGTTTTAATGTAAAAAAAACTTTTGAAAATTAGCTGAGGTGTCGCATTCTCCTTAAATCTCAGCTTTCTGTTCACGCTAGAGGATGTCTTGAAAACTTACTTCTTTTCCATATAGTGAACAAAATATGTATGTTTGAATTTTTGTTCACACTAGAGGATTCTTTCCGTTTTAATGTAAAAAAAACTTTTGAAAATTAGCTGAGGTGTCGCATTCTCCTTAAATCTCAGCTTTCTGTTCACGCTAGAGGATGTCTATAAAACTTACTTCTTTTCGATATAGTGAACAAAATATGTATGTTTGAATTTCTGTTCACACTAGAGGATTCTTTCCGTTTTAATGTAAAAAAAACTTTTGAAAATTAGCTGAGGTGTCGCATTCTCCTTAAATCTCAGCTTTCTGTTCACGCTAGAGGATGTCTATAAAACTTACATATGTATGTTTGAATTTTTGTTCACACTAGAGGATTCTTTCCGTTTTAATGTAAAAAAAACTTTTGAAAATTAGCTGAGGTGTCGCATTCTCCTTAAATCTCAGCTTTCTGTTCACGCTAGAGGATGTCTTGAAAACTTACTTATTTTCAATATAGTGAACAAAATATGTATGTTTGAATTTCTGTTCACACTAGAGGATTCTTTCCGTTTTAATGTAAAAAAACTTTTGAAAATTAGCTGAGGTGTCGCATTCTCCTTAAATCTCAGCTTTCTGTTCACGCTAGAGGATGTCTATAAAACTTACTTCTTTTCGATATAGTGAACAAAATATGTATGTTTGAATTTCTGTTCACACTAGAGGATTCTTTCCGTTTTAATGTAAAAAAAACTTTTGAAAATTAGCTGAGGTGTCGCATTCTCCTTAAATCTCAGCTTTCTGTTCACGCTAGAGGATGTCTTGAAAACTTACTTATTTTCAATATAGTGAACAAAATATGTATGTTTGAATTTCTGTTCACACTAGAGGATTCTTTCCGTTTTAATGTAAAAAAAACTTTTGAAAATTAGCTGAGGTGTCGCATTCTCCTTAAATCTCAGCTTTCTGTTCACGCTAGAGGATGTCTTTAAAACTTACTTATTTTCGATATAGTGAACAAAATATGTATGTTTGAATTTCTGTTCACACTAGAGGATTCTTTTTATTTTAATGTAAAAAAAACTTTTGAAAATTAGCTGAGGTGTCGCATTCTCCTTAAATCTCAGCTTTCTGTTCACGCTAGAGGATGTCTTAAAACTTACTTCTTTTCCATGTAGTGAACAAAATATGTATGTTTGAATTTCTGTTCACCCTGGAGGATTCTTTCCGTTTTAATGTAAAAAAAACTTTTGAAAATTAGCTGAGGTGTCGCATTCTCCTTAAATCTCAGCTTTCTGTTCACGCTAGAGGATGTCTTGAAAACTTACTTCTTTTCCATGCAGTGAACAAAATATGTATGTTTGAATTTCTGTTCACACAAGAGGATTCTTTCCGTTTTAATGTAAAAAAAACTTTTGAAAATTAGCTAAGGTGTCGCATTCTCCCTAAATCTCAGCTTTCTGTTCACGCTAGAGGATGTCTTGAAAACTTACTTATTTTCGATATAGTGAACAAAATATGTATGTGTGAATTTCTGTTCACACTAGAGGATTCTTTCCGTTTTAATGTAAAAAACTTTTGAAAATTAGCTGAGGTGTCACATTCTCCTTAAATCTCAGCTTTCTGTTCACGCTAGAGGATGTCTATAAAACTTACTTCTTTTCGATATAGTGAACAAAATATGTATGTTTGAATTTTTGTTCACACTAGAGGATTCTTTCCGTTTTAATGTAAAAAAAACTTTTGAAAATTAGCTGAGGTGTCGCATTCTCCTTAAATCTCAGCTTTCTGTTCACGCTAGAGGATGTCTTGAAAACTTACTTATTTTCAATATAGTGAACAAAATATGTATGTTTGAATTTCTGTTCACACGAGAGTATTCTTTTTATTTTAATGTAAAAAAAACTTTTGAAAATTAGCTGAGGTGTCGCATTCTCCTTAAATCTCAGTTTTCTGTTCACACTAGAGGATGTCTTGAAAACTTACTTCTTTTCCATGCAGTGAACAAAATATGTATGTTTGAATTTCTGTTCACACTAGAGGATTCTTTCCGTTTTAATGTAAAAAAAAACTTTTGAAAATTAGCTGAGGTGTCGCATTCTCCTTAAATATCAGCTTTCTGTTCACGCTAGAGGATGTCTTGAAAACTTACTTATTTTTGATATAGTGAACAAAATATGTATGTTTGAATTTTTGTTCACACTAGAGGATTCTTTTTATTTTAATGTAAAAAAAACTTTTGAAAATTAGCTGAGGTGTCGCATTCTCCTTAAATCTCAGCTTTCTGTTCACGCTAGAGGATGTCTTGAAAACTTACTTATTTTTGATATAGTGAACAAAATATGTATGTTTGAATTTCTGTTCACACTAGAGGATTCTTTTTTTTTAATGTAAAAAAAACTTTTGAAAATTAGCTGAGGTGTCGCATTCTCCTTAAATCTCAGCTTTCTGTTCACGCTAGAGGATGTCTATAAAACTTACTTCTTTTCGATATAGTGAACAAAATATGTATGTTTGAATTTCTGTTCACACTAGAGGATTCTTTCGGTTTTAATGTAAAAAAAACTTTTGAAAATTAGCTGAGGTGTCGCATTCTCCTTAAATCTCAGCTTTCTGTTCACACTAGAGGATGTCTTGAAAACTTACTTCTTTTCCATGTAGTGAACAAAATATGTATGTTTGAATTTCTGTTCACACTAGAGGATTCTTTCCGTTTTAATGTAAAAAAAACTTTTGAAAATTAGCTGAGGTGTCGCATTCTCCTTAAATCTCAGCTTTCTGTTCACACTAGAGGATGTCTTGAAAACTTACTTCTTTTCCATGTAGTGAACAAAATACGTATGTTTGAATTTCTGTTCACCCTAGAGGATTCTTTCCGTTTTAATGTAAAAAAAACTTTTGAAAATTAGCTAAGTTGTCGCATTCTCCTTAAATCTCAGCTTTCTGTTCACGCTAGAGGATGTCTTGAAAACTTACTTATTTTCGATATAGTGAACAAAATATGTATGTTTGAATTTCTGTTCACACTAGAGGATTCTTTCCGTTTTAATGTAAAAAAAACTTTTGAAAATTAGCTGAGGTGTCACATTCTCCTTAAATCTCAGCTTTCTGTTCACGCTAGAGGATGTCTATAAAACTTACTTCTTTTCGATATAGTGAACAAAATATGTATGTTTGAATTTTTGTTCACACTAGAGGATTCTTTCCGTTTTAATGTAAAAAAAACTTTTGAAAATTAGCTGAGGTGTCGCATTCTCCTTAAATCTCAGCTTTCTGTTCACGCTAGAGGATGTCTTGAAAACTTACTTCTTTTCAATATAGTGAACAAAATATGTATGTTTGAATTTCTGTTCACACGAGAGTATTCTTTTTATTTTAATGTAAAAAAAACTTTTGAAAATTAGCTGAGGTGTCGCATTCTCCTTAAATATCAGCTTTCTGTTCACGCTAGAGGATGTCTTGAAAACTTACTTATTTTTGATATAGTGAACAAAATATGTATGTTTGAATTTCTGTTCACACTAGAGGATTCTTTTTATTTTAATGTAAAAAAAACTTTTGAAAATTAGCTGAGGTGTCGCATTCTCCTTAAATATCAGCTTTCTGTTCACACTAGAGGATGTCTTGAAAACTTACTTCTTTTCCATGCAGTGAACAAAATATGTATGTTTGAATTTCTGTTCACACTAGAGGATTCTTTCCGTTTTAATGTAAAAAAAAACTTTTGAAAATTAGCTGAGGTGTCGCATTCTCCTTAAATATCAGCTTTCTGTTCACGCTAGAGGATGTCTTGAAAACTTACTTATTTTTGATATAGTGAACAAAATATGTATGTTTGAATTTATGTTCACACTAGAGGATTCTTTTTATTTTAATGTAAAAAAAACTTTTGAAAATTAGCTGAGGTGTCGCATTCTCCTTAAATATCAGTTTTCTGTTGACACTAGAGGATTCTTTCCGTTTTAATGTAAAAAAACCTTTTGAAAATTAGCTGAGGTGTCGCATTCTCCCTAAATCTCAGCTTTCTGTTCACGCTAGAGGATGTCTTGAAAACTTACTTATTTTCGATATAGTGAACAAAATATGTATGTTTGAATTTCTGTTCACACTAGAGGATTCTTTCCGTTTTAATGTAAAAAACTTTTGAAAATTAGCTGAGGTGTCACATTCTCCTTAAATCTCAGCTTTCTGTTCACGCTAGAGGATGTCTATAAAACTTACTTCTTTTCGATATAGTGAACAAAATATGTATGTTTGAATTTTTGTTCACACTAGAGGATTCTTTCCGTTTTAATGTAAAAAAAACTTTTGAAAATTAGCTGAGGTGTCGCATTCTCCTTAAATCTCAGCTTTCTGTTCACGCTAGAGGATGTCTTGAAAACTTACTTATTTTCAATATAGTGAACAAAATATGTATGTTTGAATTTCTGTTCACACGAGAGTATTCTTTTTATTTTAATGTAAAAAAAACTTTTGAAAATTAGCTGAGGTGTCGCATTCTCCTTAAATCTCAGTTTTCTGTTCACACTAGAGGATGTCTTGAAAACTTACTTCTTTTCCATGCAGTGAACAAAATATGTATGTTTGAATTTCTGTTCACACTAGAGGATTCTTTCCGTTTTAATGTAAAAAAAAACTTTTGAAAATTAGCTGAGGTGTCGCATTCTCCTTAAATATCAGCTTTCTGTTCACGCTAGAGGATGTCTTGAAAACTTACTTATTTTTGATATAGTGAACAAAATATGTATGTTTGAATTTATGTTCACACTAGAGGATTCTTTTTATTTTAATGTAAAAAAAACTTTTGAAAATTAGCTGAGGTGTCGCATTCTCCTTAAATATCAGCTTTTTGTTCACGCTAGAGGATGTCTTGAAAACTTACTTATTTTTGATATAGTGAACAAAATATGTATGTTTGAATTTCTGTTCACACTAGAGGATTCTTTTTATTTTAATGTAAAAAAAACTTTTGAAAATTAGCTGAGGTGTCGCATTCTCCTTAAATCTCAGCTTTCTGTTCACGCTAGAGGATGTCTATAAAACTTACTTCTTTTCGATATAGTGAACAAAATATGTATGTTTGAATTTCTGTTCACACTAGAGGATTCTTTCCGTTTTAATGTAAAAAAAACTTTTAAAAATTAGCTAAGGTGTCGCATTCTCCTTAAATCTCAGCTTTCTGTTCACGCTAGAGGATGTCTTGAAAACTTACTTATTTTTGATATAGTGAACAAAATATGTATGTTTGAATTTCTGTTCACACTAGAGGATTCTTTTTATTTTAATGTAAAAAAAACTTTTGAAAATTAGCTGAGGTGTCGCATTCTCCTTAAATCTCAGCTTTCTGTTCACGCTAGAGGATGTCTATAAAACTTACTTCATTTCGATATAGTGAACAAAATATGTATGTTTGAATTTCTGTTCACACTAGAGGATTCTTTCGGTTTTAATGTAAAAAAAACTTTTGAAAATTAGCTGAGGTGTCGCATTCTCCTTAAATCTCAGCTTTCTGTTCACACTAGAGGATGTCTTGAAAACTTACTTCTTTTCCATGTAGTGAACAAAATATGTATGTTTGAATTTCTGTTCACACTAGAGGATTCTTTCCGTTTTAATGTAAAAAAAACTTTTGAAAATTAGCTGAGGTGTCGCATTCTCCTTAAATCTCAGCTTTCTGTTCACACTAGAGGATGTCTTGAAAACTTACTTCTTTTCCATGTAGTGAACAAAATATGTATGTTTGAATTTCTGTTCACCCTAGAGGATTCTTTCCGTTTTAATGTAAAAAAAACTTTTGAAAATTAGCTAAGTTGTCGCATTCTCCTTAAATCTCAGCTTTCTGTTCACGCTAGAGGATGTCTTGAAAACTTACTTATTTTCGATATAGTGAACAAAATATGTATGTTTGAATTTCAGTTCACACTAGAGGATTCTTTCCGTTTTAATGTAAAAAAAACTTTTGAAAATTAGCTGAGGTGTCACATTCTCCTTAAATCTCAGCTTTCTGTTCACGCTAGAGGATGTCTATAAAACTTACTTCTTTTCGATATAGTGAACAAAATATGTATGTTTGAATTTTTGTTCACACTAGAGGATTCTTTCCGTTTTAATGTAAAAAAAACTTTTGAAAATTAGCTGAGGTGTCGCATTCTCCTTAAATCTCAGCTTTCTGTTCACGCTAGAGGATGTCTTGAAAACTTACTTCTTTTCAATATAGTGAACAAAATATGTATGTTTGAATTTCTGTTCACACGAGAGTATTCTTTTTATTTTAATGTAAAAAAAACTTTTGAAAATTAGGTGAGGTGTCGCATTCTCCTTCAATATCAGCTTTCGTCACGCTAGAGGATGTCTTGAAAACTTACTTATTTTTGATATAGTGAACAAAATATGTATGTTTGAATTTCTGTTCACACTAGAGGATTCTTTTTATTTTAATGTAAAAAAAACTTTTGAAAATTAGCTGAGGTGTCGCATTCTCCTTAAATCTCAGATTTCTGTTGACACTAGAGGATTCTTTCCGTTTTATTGTAAAAAAAACTTTTGAAAATTAGCTGAGGTGTCGCATTCTCCTTAAATCTCAGCTTTCTGTTCACGCTAGAGGATGTCTTGAAAACTTACTTCTTTTCCATGTAGTGAACAAAATATGTATGTTTGAATTTCTGTTCACCCTGGAGGATTCTTTCCGTTTTAATGTAAAAAAAACTTTTGAAAATTAGCTGAGGTGTCGCATTCTCCTTAAATCTCAGCTTTCTGTTCACGCTAGAGGATGTCTATAAAACTTACTTCTTTTCGATATAGTGAACAAAATATGTATGTTTGAATTTTTGTTCACACTAGAGGATTCTTTCCGTTTTAATGTAAAAAAAACTTTTGAAAATTAGCTGAGGTGTCGCATTCTCCTTAAATCTCAGCTTTCTGTTCACGCTAGAGGATGTCTTGAAAACTTACTTATTTTCGATATAGTGAACAAAATATGTATGTTTGAATTTCTGTTCACACTAGAGGATTCTTTCCGTTTTAATGTAAATAACTTTTGAAAATTAGCTGAGGTGTCACATTCTCCTTAAATCTCAGCTTTCTGTTCACGCTAGAGGATGTCTATAAAACTTACTTCTTTTCGATATAGTGAACAAAATATGTATGTTTGAATTTTTGTTCACACTAGAGGATTCTTTCCGTTTTAATGTAAAAAAAACTTTTGAAAATTAGCTGAGGTGTCGCATTCTCCTTAAATCTCAGCTTTCTGTTCACGCTAGAGGATGTCTTGAAAACTTACTTATTTTCAATATAGTGAACAAAATATGTATGTTTGAATTTCTGTTCACACGAGAGTATTCTTTTTATTTTAATGTAAAAAAAACTTTTGAAAATTAGCTGAGGTGTCGCATTCTCCTTAAATATCAGCTTTCTGTTCACGCTAGAGGATGTCTTGAAAACTTACTTATTTTTGATATAGTGAACAAAATATGTATGTTTGAATTTCTGTTCACACTAGAGGATTCTTTTTATTTTAATGTAAAAAAAACTTTTGAAAATTAGCTGAGGTGTCGCATTCTCCGTAAATCTCAGTTTTCTGTTGACACTAGAGGATTCTTTCCGTTTTAATGTAAAAAAAACTTTTGAAAATTAGCTGAGGTGTCGCATTCTCCTTAAATCTCAGCTTTCTGTTCACGCTAGAGGTTGTCTTGAAAACTTACTTCTTTTCCATGTAGTGAACAAAATATGTATGTTTGAATTTCTGTTCACCCTGGAGGATTCTTTCCGTTTTAATGTAAAAAAAACTTTTGAAAATTAGCTGAGGTGTCGCATTCTCCTTAAATCTCAGCTTTCTGTTCACGCTAGAGGATGTCTTGAAAACTTACTTCTTTTCCATGCAGTGAACAAAATATGTATGTTTGAATTTTTGTACACACAAGAGGATTCTTTCCGTTTTAATGTAAAAAAAACTTTTGAAAATTAGCTAAGGTGTCGCATTCTCCTAAATCTCAGCTTTCTGTTCACGCTAGAGGATGTCTTGAAAACTTACTTATTTTCGATATAGTGAACAAAATATGTATGTTTGAATTTCTGTTCACACTAGAGGATTCTTTCCGTTTTAATGTAAATAACTTTTGAAAATTAGCTGAGGTGTCACATTCTCCTTAAATCTCAGCTTTCTGTTCGCGCTAGAGGATGTCTATAAAACTTACTTCTTTTCGATATAGTGAACAAAATATGTATGTTTGAATTTTTGTTCACACTAGAGGATTCTTTCCGTTTTAATGTAAAAAAAACTTTTGAAAATTAGCTGAGGTGTCGCATTCTCCTTAAATCTCAGCTTTCTGTTCACGCTAGAGGATGTCTTGAAAACTTACTTATTTTCAATATAGTGAACAAAATATGTATGTTTGAATTTCTGTTCACACGAGAGTATTCTTTTTATTTTAATGTAAAAAAAACTTTTGAAAATTAGCTGAGGTGTCGCATTCTCCTTAAATCTCAGCTTTCTGTTCACGCTAGAGGATGTCTTGAAAACTTACTTCTTTTCCATGTAGTGAACAAAATATGTATGTTTGAATTTCTGTTCACCCTGGAGGATTCTTTCCGTTTTAATGTAAAAAAAACTTTTGAAAATTAGCTGAGGTGTCGCATTCTCCTTAAATCTCAGCTTTCTGTTCACGCTAGAGGATGTCAATAAAACTTACTTCTTTTCGATATAGTGAACAAAATATGTATGTTTGAATTTTTGTTCACACTAGAGGATTCTTTCCGTTTTAATGTAAAAAAAACTTTTGAAAATTAGCTGAGGTGTCGCATTCTCCTTAAATCTCAGCTTTCTGTTCACGCTAGAGGATGTCTTGAAAACTTACTTATTTTCGATATAGTGAACAAAATATGTATGTTTGAATTTCTGTTCACACTAGAGGATTCTTTCCGTTTTAATGTAAATAACTTTTGAAAATTAGCTGAGGTGTCACATTCTCCTTAAATCTCAGCTTTCTGTTCACGCTAGAGGATGTCTATAAAACTTACTTCTTTTCGATATAGTGAACAAAATATGTATGTTTGAATTTTTGTTCACACTAGAGGATTCTTTCCGTTTTAATGTAAAAAAAACTTTTGAAAATTAGCTGAGGTGTCGCATTCTCCTTAAATCTCAGCTTTCTGTTCACGCTAGAGGATGTCTTGAAAACTTACTTATTTTCAATATAGTGAACAAAATATGTATGTTTGAATTTCTGTTCACACGAGAGTATTCTTTTTATTTTAATGTAAAAAAAACTTTTGAAAATTAGCTGAGGTGTCGCATTCTCCTTAAATCTCAGCTTTCTGTTCACACGCTAGAGGATGTCTTGAAAACTTACTTCTTTTCCATGTAGTGAACAAAATATGTATGTTTGAATTTCTGTTCACACTAGAGGATTCTTTCCGTTTTAATGTAAAAAAAACTTTTGAAAATTAGCTGAGGTGTCGCATTCTCCTTAAATCTCAGCTTTCTGTTCACGCTAGAGGATGTCTATAAAACTTACTTCTTTTCGATATAGTGAACAAAATATGTATGTTTGAATTTTTGTTCACACTAGAGGATTCTTTCCGTTTTAATGTAAAAAAAACTTTTGAAAATTAGCTGAGGTGTCGCATTCTCCTTAAATCTCAGCTTTCTGTTCACGCTAGAGGATGTCTTGAAAACTTACTTATTTTCGATATAGTGAACAAAATATGTATGTTTGAATTTCTGTTCACACTAGAGGATTCTTTCCGTTTTAATGTAAATAACTTTTGAAAATTAGCTGAGGTGTCACATTCTCCTTAAATCTCAGCTTTCTGTTCACGCTAGAGGATGTCTATAAAACTTACTTCTTTTCGATATAGTGAACAAAATATGTATGTTTGAATTTTTGTTCACACTAGAGGATTCTTTCCGTTTTAATGTAAAAAAAACTTTTGAAAATTAGCTGAGGTGTCGCATTCTCCTTAAATCTCAGCTTTCTGTTCACGCTAGAGGATGTCTTGAAAACTTACTTATTTTCAATATAGTGAACAAAATATGTATGTTTGAATTTCTGTTCACACGAGAGTATTCTTTTTATTTTAATGTAAAAAAAACTTTTGAAAATTAGCTGAGGTGTCGCATTCTCCTTAAATATTAGCTTTCTGTTCACGCTAGAGGATGTCTTGAAAACTTACTTATTTTTGATATAGTGAACAAAATATGTATGTTTGAATTTCTGTTCACACTAGAGGATTCTTTTTATTTTAATGTAAAAAAAACTTTTGAAAATTAGCTGAGGTGTCGCATTCTCCGTAAATCTCAGTTTTCTGTTGTAGAGGATTCTTTCCGTTTTAATGTAAAAAAAACTTTTGAAAATTAGCTGAGGTGTCGCATTCTCCTTAAATCTCAGCTTTCTGTTCACGCTAGAGGATGTCTTGAAAACTTACTTCTTTTCCATGTAGTGAACAAAATATGTATGTTTGAATTTCTGTTCACCCTGGAGGATTCTTTCCGTTTTAATGTAAAAAAAACTTTTGAAAATTAGCTGAGGTGTCGCATTCTCCTTAAATCTCAGCTTTCTGTTCACGCTAGAGGATGTCTTGAAAACTTACTTCTTTTCCATGCAGTGAACAAAATATGTATGTTTGAATTTTTGTACACACAAGAGGATTCTTTCCGTTTTAATGTAAAAAAAACTTTTGAAAATTAGCTAAGGTGTCGCATTCTCCCTAAATCTCAGCTTTCTGTTCACGCTAGAGGATGTCTTGAAAACTTACTTATTTTCGATATAGTGAACAAAATATGTATGTTTGAATTTCTGTTCACACTAGAGGATTCTTTCCGTTTTAATGTAAATAACTTTTGAAAATTAGCTGAGGTGTCACATTCTCCTTAAATCTCAGCTTTCTGTTCGCGCTAGAGGATGTCTATAAAACTTACTTCTTTTCGATATAGTGAACAAAATATGTATGTTTGAATTTTTGTTCACACTAGAGGATTCTTTCCGTTTTAATGTAAAAAAAACTTTTGAAAATTAGCTGAGGTGTCGCATTCTCCTTAAATCTCAGCTTTCTGTTCACGCTAGAGGATGTCTTGAAAACTTACTTATTTTCAATATAGTGAACAAAATATGTATGTTTGAATTTCTGTTCACACGAGAGTATTCTTTTTATTTTAATGTAAAAAAAACTTTTGAAAATTAGCTGAGGTGTCGCATTCTCCTTAAATCTCAATTTTCTGTTCACACTAGAGGATGTCTTGAAAACTTACTTCTTTTCCATGCAGTGATCAAAATATGTATGTTTGAATTTCTGTTCACACTAGAGGATTCTTTCCGTTTTAATGTAAAAAAAAACTTTTGAAAATTAGCTGAGGTGTCGCATTCTCCTTAAATCTCAGCTTTCTGTTCACGCTAGAGGATGTCTTGAAAATTTACTTATTTTCAATATAGTGAACAAAATATGTATGTTTGAATTTCTGTTCACACGAGAGTATTCTTTTTATTTTAATGTAAAAAAAACTTTTGAAAATTAGCTGAGGTGTCGCATTCTCCTTAAATCTCAGTTTTCTGTTCACACTAGAGGAT